>NC_086155.1:174923924-175228646 GCF_035149785.1 Candoia aspera | reverse complement strand
CAGCAACACTAAGAACCTAACAATTATTCTTTACACTCCAGATAAAAGTCAAATGGCTTGAGAGAAAATTATCTCCTTCAAAGTATGGGTTTTCTGGAATTTTCTGGGAAAATGTATACAGCGCTGCCTAACACTAATAATAAGAATTCACTGGCATGGAAATTTTTCTTTAGATTTTTTTTATCCCACCTTTATTATTTTTATAAATAACTCAAGGTGGCAAACATATCTAATACTCCTTCCTCCTCCTATTTCCCCACAACCACCCCCCTGTGAGGTGAGTTGGGCTGAGAGAGAATGACTGTCCCAAAGTCACCCAGCCAGCTTTCATGCCTAAGATGGGACTAGAACTCTCAGGCTCCTGGTTTCTAGTCCGTTGCCTTAACTACTAGACCAAACTGGCTCTCAATATTACTGAGATACGGAAATATATCTGTAAGGCAGTTGTCTCCTTTAATTGCTATAGGCAACCTACTGTCGGTGCCTGTCTTAAAAACAATAGAGTAGCACAACAATTCAGGTAATCTTTTCATATCATATTCACCCAAAACATTTACTACATTATTTCTAAAAGAAACCTTAAAGTCTTGTGCATAACACTACCAGAGAGGTGTTTTTCCATGGTCTGTAGTTCTTTTGTGGCCAGTGAATCTTCTAATAGTTTCTGACTTGAAGAGTCTCTACTTCTGGAACCTGTAATGTCTAGAGCCCAGGCCGGATGATTCTAGAACAAAAGCAATGAAGAATACAACAATGATTTTGTGTACTGTGGATTCATCTACAGTTATATAACAACTCAAATGGCCCTTCTTTTAATTAAGTAATTAAGATAGTCTTAGTAGTACCAGGTAATACACCTTAACATTGCCACAAGTTAAGGTCAAGGTGTTAAGTTAAGGTGACATTTTGGGCCAAATCCTAATATGATTTAGAGTTTGTGTGAACCTATTCATTTTACTGAAATGTATTCAGTTTAAGCCAACATCAAATTGACTTCAATATGAATATAACCTACTACCTTCAGAGGCAAAAAGCATCTCCAATGCCACTATATAATTGTAACAACTCATGACATAATTACTTTAGAACCATTGTTGGCAAGGAAAGCATTCAGCTACTGAACAATTTAATATTTAAATTTTTTTATATTTATTGGAACTCATCAACTGATTTTAGAAGCTGTTTTTAAAATGAGAAACTTTGAAGTGAATTTGGTAGTTTTTTTAAATTTCAGCCAACAAAATTATGAGCAGGTGTGGAAAATAATTCATGAAAACAAAGAAGTAAATTTTAAAAATATTAATTATCTATACTTTGCAGTGTAACTACTCTTCCAAATTCTCAAACAACAATTGATGATAAATTCCAAAATAGTCAAATTAAATACTATGTGACTAATATCCTATGATATGGGAGAAAGCTGTATCAGTCTGTCTTGGAACTGTTCCTGAATATTTATCAGGCTGGGCTCCACAAATATCTTGACAGATATTAAAGCAAAATTGTTAAAAGATATTCCATTTTTCATTTAAACACTTACTGACAAAAGAAATGTAATTATGTTTCCATAAATCATGTTATTATATTTAAAAAATGTAGGAGGAGAGTGTGAGCCATAACTATATAATCTGCTGAGTTTATAAGATATCTAAACTTGAAGCTCTGCATTAAGAAACACTGGCTGCATTTAAGTATCACATCAATCAACTTTATAAAAGCTGCTAAAATATTCTGACATATTTTCTAGCTCATGCAGAAACTAACTTTGCAAAATATTTTCTTATAAAAGAAGTGATCTAATTCAGAGAAATTTCAGCTTTTGTTTCCACACCTAACCTTCTATCCCCAATTTACCAAATTATGCATATGGAATAACTGAAAAAAGTTACATATTCCATTTAGTGGATCAAATCTTTAAAGATATACTGCTGCAGAAATATTTGTGGATAGGACCACTAGTGAGGAACAGAGTGAGAAGTATGGGAAGTGATGTTTATCTCTAGAGAGCCTTGCCAAATCTATGAAAAGTGGGTTGTCTTTATATCCATACAAATAACATTATGCATGAAGGGAAACAGAATGTAGTTGCTGTTATTAGACTGAACCCACATGTTCAAATCAACAAAATCTGTGGAGATCCTTCCTTCCTTCCTTCCTTCCTTCCTTCCTTCCTTCCGCAGAGCATTTGGTTTTGGGAAATATATATATCAGGGAGGCCCAATGATCATTGGATGAACCTCTTCTTACCCTTTTGTAAGAAGCAGAAGAGTTGGAAAAGCAACTGAGGATTCTTCAGTATGGAGAGCTATTTCTCATGTCAAATATCTCTGACCAGCCTCAAACTTCAAACGGCCCTTAGCTGTAAAGGTTCTGTTCAGCAACATCAGTGCTGCTGGATAAATTGGATATATTTATAACCCTACATGATATTCTATTAATGACATGCATAAAACTATGGTTGACTTGTTTAGGGTTGGGTTCAAATATTGACTGATGGACCATCTTTTCATCCTGCACTGAATAAAAACTACTTGTCCTCTACTATGTGATCAAAGTAAGCAAGGAAGTCTATATTTGCCCATTTTTCTGGGAGTAGTGGAAGCTGGGGGACACAAGAGTTTATGGAAATCAGACATTAACTACAATATACTCAAGCCAGAGACTAAGCTGTGGTTGAATATCTGAAGGTCAAACCTGCTGGTACAAAGGAAATAGCTGTGGCCATTAGAGGTATGTGCTTTTAAGTGAGGGAATAGTTGCTTTACACACCTGCTGGGTAAACTGAAGATGGAATCTGCACACCATCCTATGCCCGAGACAACTAGAGTTGTAACTGTACCTGCTGTGATATACTCGTGTGTGTGTGTGTGTTATACCAAAGCACAGCTCAATTGAGAATCTGTTTCTTGCTGCATCCTATGATCTGTAAAGTCATCACAGCTACTGACACCAATCTCCAGAGATCTGCTATAAAGAGATATATAGACACCTGGAAATTTACAGAGAAGAATCTTTTTGTAGCTTTTAAACATAGCTATACACAACTGCAGGATTTAGTGGTCCTTATTGAAGTATCAATTCAGAAACATTAATTGCACACCTAAGAACCATGTTTAACTTTCATTCTTTGTTACTATACGTGTTTTCCCCAAAGCTGAATCTGCAGCAGGTAGATGGAGAAAAGAGAACTAAGAGATAACAGGTCATTTAAAATCTGACTCCACAGTGACATCTAGTGGCCCAAAGAAGACCTTCACTAGCTACTGCTGGTAATAATGCTGAAGCTTCTGCATCCTGCAAAAATCACTAATATCATAAAAACAAACCTAGTCTTATTTATGGAGGTCAGTTAAGTTCCTTTCATAAAACAGATATCCATTTTGGCCAAAGATAAACATATCAATATGTCAAGCATTTGCATTTCTTGGGAAGTGGCCAGACAAGTGAAGTACTTGGCTGGGAGATATTCGATGAAAGATTGCAATAGAAAATCTCATATATTTAATTGAATGTATATAAAAGCTCTGTAGGTTTATATCTGAAAATATTTGCAGACATGAATACACAGCCTATATCACAAATACAAGTTCTTTGCTCAGATTTACAGTGTTCTGGTCTGTAATGCCATAACTGATGAAAAGGCATTGGCAGGAGTGATAGAATTTAAGACAAAATAAATCTATTTTTGCTGAAAAAGTAAGTTATTCTTCAAGTTTCTAATTCTTGCTTTATTACCTGAAATAGCCAACACTGTGGTTCATGATTACTTACATAGATACATGAGGACTTATAGGAGAAACAATGAAAGACAAAAGGGAACGGGCCACGATCAAGTCTTTTCAGTACAATTAAAATGAATGGAAATCAACCCTAACCCTTTTAAGATAATCACAGAAAATCTGGAGGAAAAGCTAGAATGTGTAAATGTTACTGAGAAGGGTCTATTTCTGTATCCCACTTTCCCACATCTTCTTTCTCCTTCTGCTTGTGGGGATAGAGTAAGAGAGTCCCATGCTTCAAACAATGCTAATGTTCTCTTTGATGTTACTGTTACTTTTAAAGCCAGGTTAAAATACATGAAAAACATTTCTTAGCGGGAGTTTTCCATTTTTCCACCAAAGGAAATGATCAAAATGTCCTTGTCAATGTTACTTTTGGAAATGGCTTTTGACCACTCTCCTAGCTAACTTTGAACTAAGGCAAGACCCCAGCTATTACAACAGTAGAAAGCTGTTACTCTAATAGATTTAAGATGTATTTGCCAGCAACTAAAGTCAGCCATATGTCAGTGTTTAAAAAGCTTTTTCCCGACTCTTCAATATTTTCTTCACTTACATAACATGTATTTTTGTCTTTACTCAGGTTACTTCAGGCAAATTCCTCCTGGCATGAATGTTCCAAATTCAAACACTCCTTTAATTGTTTCCTTATATTCTTGGAAAATTGGAAAAGGGTTTGTAGAAGGATTCTTAATATCAACCCACTGAAGGGCAAGATCAACCATCACTAATGTCTAATTTGTGTGTAAGTATGTATATGTGGGTGGGTGGAGACAGATAGGGAGATAGATAGATAGATAGATAGATAGATAGATAGATAGATAGATAGATAGATAGATAAAAATAAAATTGAGATTTATATCACCATTCTTCCAAATACTCAGGGCAGTGCCCACTGCACACTCTCCATTTTTTCCTTATGACAATAACTCTATGAAGCTGCTGGACTGAAAGGTAGTGATGAAGTCTCCTAATAATCTTCCATGGGTGAGGGTTGACTTACAAATGAGTTCTTTTTGCTAAAGCTTGGAGGTTCATAGAAACAGGAGTCTGTACTTCAACAACGTATGAAAAATTGAACTCTAAATAGAACCAGTAGCCTAAAAGCAAATTGTTTAATATGCTTTAATTCAGTCAAGAAGCCCATCCTTTAATTAATATATTTCCACTTATGTTAAGGGCTGTACACTGCTATGAAAGATGAAAAGCTTTTTCTAACAGCATCTCTGGTGGCTTCTAAATAAGCTGGAAGTACAATTTCCGTAATTCTAGAAAATACATTCCCAACACACCTGTAAGATGCCAGGGTGAGAGTAGAGGATTGGGGGCATGATGTTACACTCAGATAGAAAGAATGAATGAATATGAATACCAATATGAATATGGAACCAGGATGAACTACAAGCTGTACGAGCTGTACAGGATCAATATATAAGGTGTCATTACTCTTAGTTTCTCTCCCTCTCTCAGGACACCAAATTAAATCATTACTGCCAAGTTGGGAAGTCAAAGTAATTGCTCAGGATATAATGTAAGAAACAGTGTCCTTATATACCAACTCTAAGCTTGATTGAATATTTTAGAATTTTTGCTCATTTACTGTATCTGCCCTTGAAAAGCAGCTTGTCTACCTGGAGAGCTTCATTAATCATCTAACTGAAACCTGAACACTAGTCCATTGTATTTAAATAGTCCAGGTCCTGCAACTTCTTTCAGAGAAGTTGTATTCCTCTTCTTGCACTCATCTGTCTTGAATAATTATTCTGTTTAAGTCTTAATACTGAAAATCTGGGGTTTCTGCTTTCTAAAGGAGGGTGTCCTTAACATGAAAGTAGGAGAAATTTGCAGGTTTTCATTTGCTTGAATTTCATTTTCTGGTTTTTTCAATTTTTTACTACAGCTGTGCTGTGGTTTGGATTAAAAAAGGAAAAGGTGATTCATAGTGCACGGGGGTGGGGGGGAGACACATATTGCACCAGTAAATTAAATCAAATGTATCTTTTCCTGGGACTGACTGAGAGTTCAGAAAAGGGAGGAGCTTCTGTAAATTTCTACTTCCACATGCTTCCCCTTTGAATCTCAATAATTTGCAATGCCTTATTATCTACCTGTAGAAATGTTACCAGATAACACCAATGGTACATACAGTAGTATTATCACAACAAAATCCACTTAGCTCAGAGTGCAAAAAATGTAAATCCCCTCACTCCCTGAAAACAACTAATTGCCCTTTTTGAGATGTTAGGGCTTTGAGGATTTAAGCTGTGAATGGATGGCTTTTCCCTTTGGGGCTTAATGCATTTTGCCCTTTAAAAATCCCAACTCTACCACCCTGAGTTAAGCCCATTTTGGTTCCTGGCTTGGTCCATTGTTAGAGTACACCAAGCTCTTGAGCTGATGGAATTTGAGCATTCCATCTAGATAATAAAAGGCAAGTTGTACTGTAGCTGTCTTTGGATTCATAAACCCAGCATGCAATTTGAGCATCTTTCACAAGACAGATCACCTCATCTTTGAAAGTATTGTCTCTCTGCATGCAGATGTTTCTTTCTTTCTTATATAAAAACAAAGACTAAGTTTTGCCCAGGAATTTCAAATACAGTTTTTTCCTTAAAAATATCTCTCACATTGCATGTACAGAATTGGTACTACCATGCTAAGAAAAAGCAAACTAAAAGGTGCTAAGGCAAAAGCATTTCAAAGTAATTGATAGAAGATTAAAACCTGGAAATTGTTGTTTAATAATTAGCTCCTTCCAAATTTAATGTGGTCAACTGAACGTTTTATTCTGAATATTTTGTTACCAGCAAATGTATGAAATAATTTCACAACACAGGAAAAAATAGGCGTGTCTCCAGTAATCAGCGTAGCAAATTTTCCAAAATAGAAATACTTGTCACAAATATTTCAAAATGCAATCAAATATTTTTTACAATCCCATGAATTTATTTATTTATTTATTAGATTTATATTACTGCCCCTCTCCCCCAATCCCTCTTTTTTTTGCTAATCCTGATGAAGGAAGTACTAAGAAAGCAGATTACCATTCAAGCAGCTAATGAAATATTTAGTATGCGGGATTCTTTGAAGCATTCTATATTAGAGTTCTATCTTTTTGCTCCATGAGCTATTCATGCATATGATGTAAGCTAGTTCATTTTTTAATGTTATTTAAAAATAAGAATCCTCCCCAGAGCTTTGTTGTAGCGCTGCAGATATTTTTAATCCTTAAAACAACATTAGAGTTTGTTTTATTTCAAATGACATCTAATTGAAATTGTAAGTTTTCTGCCCTGTAAGTCAAGCAACCTGTCAGCACATTGTTAATGTCAAAAACATACTGAGATAGTTCATCTCAAACCATGATTCAAGCTAATCAAATACAGGGAAGTGGCACAAAAAGGCTCCAGGTAATTTGAGAATCTGAAGCAATTCACTGGAGTGTAAGAGTGAGGGAAAGGAAAACTCAATCAGGCTTTCAAGAGTCTGTTGTTATAGCCCATAGCAATAAAGTATAGTTCCAGTCAAACTTGTATCTGTTTCTTGATCTGGCCTACCTTGAAGGGCTGACATAGCCATGAAGGAATAGATTTTGTGCCACAATGTACATACTGTCATGTGCATTTCCACCACCAAACACACAAATGTCAATGCAGCTCAGGATGATTTAAGCTTTCTCACTCATGGACTGGGGACAAGATGAAGGCAACGTTATGGGGACAAGGCAGAAAAACAATGCTGGCAGACTGGGTACAAATGGAAAGACTCTTAACCTCCATTAGTGTTGATGGGGTGTAGGAGACTTTCCAGTGAAAATGCAGCATTACCAAAAGGAGCAGGACCAAACATTTTTGGCCAATTTTTCTTTTGATTTGGCAGACTGGGGGGGGTGTATTGATTTTTTAGGTCATGGATTCTATATGCTTCCATTCTTACCTATAGGTGCCCTATATCATTAAGTTTTTCCCATGCTTAATTTTATCCCATTGCCCTGCTCTTCCCAAGGCCACAGTGACCATCACAACTTCCAAACATGCCACCATATTTTTTATTTTCTTATTTTCAAAATGAAACTTTAGGAAGAAGGGGGAAAAGCAGACTAATTGTAGTTACATAAAAGATTTTGCAGTTGCCAGAAAATACACTGTGTGTCGACTTTTCGACGCCACTATACTATTGGAAGACCCTGGATGACCCCATCAACTCTGACCTCCAGATTTTAAAAGATAATTTCACTGCTGGAATCCTTACTTGGCTGAAACTGTACCATGTATCTCCAGATGTGACTCTCCATGGTCGAAATTAAAAAAAAAATCAAGGCTCAGGCTCATACAAGATGTGTCATGAAATATTATTTTCTCAGTTGCCATTATCTAACCAGTACAATTCTTCATTTACAGAATGCATCTTTTTGTATACTCTCACATTCATAGTTAGCTTATTCAAGCCAGTTAGTTATTTGGTTTAAATGGTATAGGCTAACACATTTACAACTACATTTACAATACAATGTTTATACTTTAACATAAGCATTTTTTTTTTTGAAAAAGGGTATGAGCCATCCAGGTCAGCAGTATTAAAACTAACTGATCGTGTCAAATAGTCTATCAGGTAATTTGATGCCTAACGCTTTGCAGTTAATGGTATTTTTCTCCGTTTTGTGTATATATATTTATTAGGGTATGCAGAGATTTGGATTCAAAGGAAAAAATGGTTCACAGTTCACATATCCAACTTGGTGGCAGTGCCTTAAAGTATTTGCACACAATCTTAGAAAAATATTTGATTTAAGAAAGTGCCGGCAGATACAATGTGCATATCCATGTGAGCACCGATCAACTTTTCCCTTTTGAATCCAGATAGCTGCACAGCTGAAATATTTTTGTTTTTATGTACACTGACTAGTTAAAAGTTTGAATTTAATCTGTAATGCTTCTGCACTATAAGCAGTAGACTAAAATATTAACTCATTAATTTATGCATGCCAATTTTTCTATTTACTATTTCATCTAGATGAACTTGGAGTATGTAAACCACAATATATTATGTAATATTCAAGACAATACCTATAAAGTGTTCTTCTTACCAGCTCAGTTGCTTGGGATGCATTCTCCACTTCATCAATACTCTCCATGGATATTTCCGTCCCAGGCTCTGATACTGTTCAGAACAGGCAAACAAGAATAGGAAAAGAAGAATAGGAAAGAAGAATAGGAAAGAATAGGAAAACAAGTAACATAACCCAGTAATCTGTTAGCTTTTAAACAAGATATTTTGCACCCTCCCACCCCATCCACAACCATAAACAACAGACCAGAAGCATGTTTCCAGTTGTAAACTAACTCTAGGTTATTATATGTGACTCACTGGAGCTATAATTGATATGAACCATAGTTAATTCCTAATGCAAGATATCAAATTGAGTCTAACTTACATAAGACAACCACAGTTTAAGCCAGAGGTAGAAAAAATTTTCCAGACTGAAGTCCACATTAGATCTTTGACTTGATATATTGGGGACTGGGCTCTCAAAACAGTGGTTTTCATTTTATTTATATGTAATTAAAAATAAATAATAATTAAGGCAAATACAGACTTTAGCTTGATATGATCTATGTTTGTTATGACTTTAAAATCATTTTGCCATTAAAAAGAAGTGAAATTACTTTCTAGACATCTTCTTCCCCAATAAATTATTTACACAATGTTCTTTATGGGAGGTTCCAAGGTCTGACTTTTTGCTAATTTTACAAATACCTGTACTATGCATGATTTGAGAAATTATATCATTATTATTTTTATTTGGTGAATTTTTCACAAAATAATAGATATTGAAATGATCTGTTGAATGAAATATTTACCATTTCCTAGAGGTCATTAAGATTTTGAGACGTATAAAATTACTTCATGATAAATTGACAAGCTTAAGTCTCTGTTCCCTTGGAACCTGTTTGCATGGTAGCACTGAGCTGGTACAAGGGAGAATTATTTAGGCCAATGGTTCAGAGTGCCCATGTTTCTGCACTGTGCATTAAGAATTGTACTAATAGACAAGTGGAGGCAGTAGAATCGAAAGCCCTTGATAAAAGACACATACAGCCTCCCCCTGTGGTTTGACATTGCCAATCCCAATTTCAATGCAAATATTTTCCAAATTCAGAAGTGTAGTTACTGTGGACAGTGTTTATTACTTCATGGAGGTATAAAATTTGACACATAAGATTATATAGGTTGGGGATTTTGCTTTAACCATAGAAACTCTGATGTTAGACTCCAAGTCCAGCTATGTTGAAAATGTAAGATGATTTCATTATGTAAAAAGAATTAGGAAGGTCATTTTATATACTCTTTCTGTATAAAATCCAGTTATTTTAAATTTAGCCCCGTATCGCCATCCTTACACAGCTTTATCCACTATACATTCAGTTTGCATTTCCTGTTTATTCTTAGCACCCTGGAATTTAATTATTTCTAAGCAATGATTCATAACATATTTTTCTGAGCTCCTAAGGCAAAAGAGAGATACACAGGTAAACAAATGAATAAATGAGGCAATCCAAAAACTTACCAACAGATTTTGGTCCTTCTTGCTCAGATGAGACAACAGACGGATCCTCTGCTCTTTCAGTCAAAGTATCTCCTTGCAATCTAGATGATTAAAACAGAAACAGTTGTTCAATTGCAGGGAATATTCAGTCCGCTATCATGCTCATTTTCATTAGTAAGCATAATGGTAGGAAGCAAGAAACGTGGCGTCATTATTAGAGGGACTTTCCATATGCAAACATGGTGCAAATCTGAGATTGATGCTGCCCTTATCTATTCCCCTGATGCTACAAGTCTTTTGTATGTTGAGCCACTTAATTGGCTTAGCTCATGCTGCAGAGAAAATGCTACATAACTGTGAAGCACAAAGTACCCCACTGGCAAGTATTCCTAAATTCCTGAAGTCAAGGTGCCATGACACCTTGTTATCATTCGCCTGTTGCTTTTGAATTTCTCTTAGGGATAAATTTGCCATGTGCCTCTTGCCTGCTCTTCAGGCAAGAGCTGTGAGTCTAGGAGGACCCCCAGATTGTATACCAGCTCTGACTAGGGAAGTTCACCCACATGCAGAGTTAAAGATGGAAAATCTCCAGAGTTGGGGGGGCCTTAAAACCTACACCCACTAGTTTTGCCAACGTTGTGCTGAAGAGTTCCCATAAAACCTTTGACACAACCCTTACATCCTATGGTTAGGATGGTACTTCCCTGTTTACCATCACTTTTACTTTTGCTTCCTCTGTTATTGCTATGTCCCATTTTTGGTATTCTTATATCCTATAAATCAGGAACAATAATCCCTGTCTTCTCCCCTCCCCTCCCCCATGAAGATATCCCTCAAAAGTTTAGTATAGAAGCTGCCCATTATGATAGTGAGTCAAAGGTCCACACAAACCTGAAAAGACTTAGACTCCAGGCCTTTGTTTAAAATTGTTTGTTTAAAACCCTAACCCTAACTTGTTAATGTCAAAGCTAGAAATTGTAAATTCTTGCAATTTCATCTTTATTTTTATTTAACCTGTATTTGTAAGATGCAATCACAATCTCATCTCTATCACAGGAAGTAAACAATTAATAATATAGGGAAAGGGAAAATATCATTCTTCTCTGGCAGCTTGTCAGAGCTGAAAACACCTTGTTTTTCCTGTTTCTCAGAAAGCAGCAGGGGAGATATTATGAAGAGGAAAGCATAATAAAATTAATCAGCCCTTTTTTCAGTCAGTCCATGGAAAGAGTCCAGAATAAGAAGTAAAGCTATGAGGTTTATGAACTGCCAAACAGAGGAACCAAATTGTGTATCGAGCATTTGGAAAAAACCACAGGTCATATGGGAAGACCTTGTTAGGTTGTATCTGGCTTTAAACACAAGGGATTGTTCTGTGACAGGAGGAATGAGAGACACCCAACTTACTGCAAGGTTATGTAAGTGATAACTGACCCAAGGTTTACTAACCAGCTGCTCCAGTGAGCTGTCCATGGTCCTATCAAATTGTAATTTATCCTGGATATGACATTTGCTGGCTCCAGTCAGTAGCAAACTCAAGCATTTAAGCAGAAATCAGTGGAAGCCATGACTATTCACACTTATGTATAAAGGCGTTTATTCCTACACAAGTCTGCTTCTTTCAGAAACGTATGTTTTTCTACAATACTGTACACAAGGTTTTAACAATCACATTATCTACAAATTTAGCCTCATCTATGACTTAGACCACTTTGCAATCTTTGTTGTTTATTCGTTTAGTCCCTTCCGACTCTTCGTGACTTCATGGACCAGCCCACGCCAGAGCTTCCTGTCGGTCGTCAACACCCCCAGCTCCCCCAGGGACGAGTCCGTCACCTCTAGAATATCATCCATCCATCTTGCCCTTGGTCGGCCCCTCTTCCTTTTGCCTTCCACTCTCCCTAGCATCAGCATCTTCTCCAGGGTGTCCTGTCTTCTCATTATGTGGCCAAAGTATTTCAGTTTTGCCTTTAATATCATTCCCTCAAGTGAGCAGTCTGGCTTTATTTCCTGGAGGATGGACTGGTTGGATCTTCTTGCAGTCCAAGGCACTCTCAGAATTTTCCTCCAACACCACAGTTCAAAAGCATCGATCTTCCTTCGCTCAGCCTTCCTTATGGTCCAGCTCTCGCAGCCATATGTTACTACAGGGAACACCATTGCTTTAACTATGCGGGCCTTTGTTGTCAGTGTGATGTCTCTGCTCTTAACTATTTTATCGAGATTTGTCATTGCTCTTCTTCCAAGGATTAAGCGTCTTCTGATTTCCTGACTGCAGTCAGCATCTGCAGTAATCTTTGCACCTAGGAATACAAAGTCTTTCACTGCTTCTACATTTTCTCCCTCTATTTGCCAGTTATCAATCAAGCTGGTTGCCATAATCTTGGTTTTTTTGAGGTTTAGCTGCAAACCAGCTTTTGCACTTTCTTCTTTCACCTTCATCATAAGGCTCCTCAGTTCCTCTTCACTTTCAGCCATCAAAGTGGTATCATCTGCATATCTGAGATTGTTAATATTTCTTCCAGCGATTTTAACTCCAGCCTTGTATTCCTCAAGCCCAGCTTGTCGCATGATGTGTTCTGCATACAAGTTGAATAGGTAGGGTGAGAGTATACAGCCCTGCCGTACTCCTTTCCCAATCTTAAACCAGTCCGTTGTTCCGTGGTCTGTTCTTACTGTTGCTACTTGGTCGTTATACAGATTCTTCAGGAGGCATACAAGATGACTTGGTATCCCCATACCACTAAGAACTTGCCACAATTTGTTATGGTCCACACAGTCAAAGGCTTTAGAATAGTCAATAAAACAGAAATAGATGTTTTTCTGAAACTCCCTGGCTTTTTCCATTATCCAGCGGATATTGGCAATTTGGTCTCTAGTTCCTCTGCCTTTTCTAAACCCAGCTTGTACATCTGGCAATTCTCGCTCCATGAACTGCTGAAGTCTACCTTGCAGGATCTTGAGCATTACCTTACTGGCATGTGAAATGAGTGCCACTGTTCGATAGTTTGAACATTCTTTAGTGTTTCCCTTTTTTGGTATGGGGATATAAGTTGATTTTTTCCAGTCTGATGGCCATTCTTGTGTTTTCCAAATTTGCTGGCATATAGCATGCATTACCTTGACAGCATCATCTTGCAAGATTTTGAACAGTTCAGCTGGGATGCCGTCGTCTCCTGTTGCCTTGTTATTAGCAATGCTTCTTAAGGCCCACTCAACCTCACTCTTCAGGATGTCTGGCTCTAGCTCACCGACCACACCGTCAAAGCTATCCCCGATATTGTTATCCTTCCTATACAGGTCTTCTGTATATTCTTGCCACCTTTTCTTGATCTCTTCTTCTTCTGTTAGGTCCTTGCCATCTTTGTTTTTGATCATACCCATTTTTGCCTGGAATTTACCTCCAATGTTTCTAATTTTCTGGAAGAGGTCTCTTGTCCTTCCTATTCTATTGTCTTCTTCCACTTCCGCACATTGCTTGTTTAAAAATAATTCCTTATCTCTTCTGGCTAACCTCTGGAATTTTGCATTTAATTGGGCATATCTCCCCCTATCACTGTTGCCTTTTGCTTTCCTTCTTTCTTGGGCTACTTCTAGTGTCTCAGCAGACAGCCATTTTGCCTTCTTGGTTTTCTCTTTCTTTCGGATGTATTTTGTTGCCGCCTCCTGAACAATGCTGCCAACTTCTGTCCAGAGTTCTTCCGGGACCCTATCTACTAAGTCCAGTCCCTTAAATCTATTCTTCACCTCCACTGCATATTCCTTAGGAATATTAGTGAGCTCATATCTAGCTGATCTGTGGGTCTTCCCTAATCTCTTTAGTCTGATCCTAAATTGTGCAAGAAGAAGTTCATGATCTGAACTACAGTCAGCTCCAGGCCTTGTTTTTACCGACTGTACAGATGTCCGCCACCTTTGGCTGCAAAGGATGTAATCAATCTGATTTCGGTGTTGTCCATCTGGTGAAGTCCATGTATAAAGTCGTCTCTTAGGTTGTTGGAAGAGAGTGTTTGTTATGCAGAGTGAATTGTCTTGGCAAAATTCTAACAGCCTGTGTCCTGCTTCGTTTTGTTCTCCCAGGCCATACTTACCTGTAATTCCAGGTGTCATTTGACTTCCCACCTTAGCATTCCAGTCTCCTGTGATGAAAATAACATCTCTTTTAGGCGTGTTGTCCAGTAGGTGCTGCAGATCCTCATAGAACTGCTCTACTTCAGCTTCTTCAGCATTTGTGGTTGGGGCGTATATTTGGATCACTGTGATGTTAGATGGCTTGCCCTGAATTCGAATTGAGATCATTCTGTTGTTTTTTGGGTTGTATCCAAGCACTGCTTTAGCCACTTTACTATTAATTATGAAGGCTACTCCATTTCTTCTGTGGTCCTCTTGTCCGCAGTAGTAGATCTGGTGGTCATTTGATGTGAAGTGGCCCATTCCAGTCCATTTCAGTTCACTGACGCCCAGAATGTCTATCTTTAATCTTGACATCTCACCAATAACCACATCCAATTTGCCCTGGCTCATAGATCTTACATTCCAGGTTCCGATGGTGTGTTGATCCTTAGAACATCGGATTCGCCGTTCACCACCAGCACCGTCGGCCGCTAGCCGTCCTTTCGGCTTTGAGCTAGCTGCGTCATCACGTCTGGGGCTAGTTGAGCTCATCCTCTGTTCCTCCCCAGTAGCATTTTGACCATCTTCCGACCTGGGGGTCTCATCTTCCGATGGTATACCGACATATCTCTGGTTGTACTGATCCATTTAGTTTTCACGGCAAGAATACTGAGGTGGGTTGCCATTACCTTCCCCAGGGATCGCATTTAGTCTGACCTCTCTGTCATGACCTTCCCGTCTTGGGTGGCCCTTCACGGTTTAGCTCATGGCATCACTGAGGTGCTCAAGCTCCAGCACCACGACAAGGTAACAATCCTTTGCTGAAGCTTTGCAATCTAATACTACCAATAAAATATGTATAACTCCATATTAATACCAACAACACTAACATTATTAAAATTATATTAAAATAGTTCCATGGAAAGCTAAAATAATTTCTCTTCCCCCCCTCTCACATTTCATTCCTCCAAAAAAGTACTATGTAAGAAATCATAGAATATAGACATGTAATAAATAAAGAATGTGGACAAGATGGCTGCCATTTCTAAGTGTAAGTTTTCTTAATGACTGTAAAGCAGCTATAGCCCAAGTCTATGAAAGGATATAAAATAGAAAACAGTAAGAAAAATATACATGTTTTAAATAATGAAGCAAAGAAAACTACGTTTTTAGTTTTTTATTATTATTCCACTTGTAATAATTCAAAGTGGTGTTTTATTGTGCTATTCATGATAATCACTAAACAAGAACTGTTTTCCCTCAGTAAATGTTGTATTTTTTAAAAAAGCAGGTGGAGGGGGAGAAAAAGATTAAAGTTGATTACACAGCTCTGGCAACTACAGGAAATCTCCTGTTATTTTAAGTGCAAAAAGAATATTTCTCACATGTCTTATATGAGATTAATATGATTCCAAAAGCAAAACGTTTGTGTCCTCCAAAATAACTCAGATTTAGCTAGTTTAGCTCTCTTAGCCAACCAATTAAGTCTCAACTAGGTCAAAGCATTTGACATTGGCAGATTTATCTAAACTGGTTGATCTCTGGGCAACTTTAAATATATTTACAAGGATTTCTTATTCTCAATTATTTAACAAAGACAACACAAATTACTTCCTTTTTGCTTTAAGTTACTGAAATGAAGAAATCCAGGATAATGGACTGTTTTGTCCATTTGATTCAGATATGTGCTCAGAATTACTTTAATTTTTTTAAAGTATACTCTACAAACAGAAAAGCTGTTCACTATTGGTTAAAAACAAGCAAAAAACTTTCTAGGATTTATTTTAAATTGTTTGGATACACAGATACAGTACAACCTGCCACTGCAGACTATCTATACCATGGTCTTCCAAGCAAGACCAGTATGACCACACTGGAAACCGCATGAGAGAGATTTCTTCCCATTCGCTGTACTCGAAGACATCATTTAAAATATACAGACATTTTTCTGTGGCTGTTTTTCCTTTTACAAAATGGCTAACATTAGTATTGTAATTAAGAGCCTGTGTAATGGAATTAGTCATACTTTTCTTAATGTTAGCCTGTCTCTGACCTGTCCTGTCTGATGGGTAAAAATTGGAAAAATATGTCTGCAATCCCCAGACATTCATACATCTTCGTAATTTCAATTTACTGCATCGTGTTTGGCATTATGTCTTTGTTTGTTGGTGTCTGCTTTGATACCATCTTGATAATTATGGCTCGCCAAATCTATTTCTGTACGGTAGAGCAGCTGGATCTTTATGGAACACTGCTTTATGAACTGGTGCAGGAACCATTAGCATTTCTGATTTAGAAAAAACTAAATTCCAGTTAACAGTTCCTTGCAAAAATTTCATTCAGATTTATTTTATTTTATTCTATTTCTTTTTTATTTATTTAATTTCTATAGCCGCCCATCTCAACAAGTCACTCTGCACAGATGTATATAGGCAGGCTGAATTTCTAAAGGGCTGTCACACATGGGACATGTGGGAATTAATTTCAGAAGATAATGTGAGGCAGATGCACATTATGTTGGCAAATAGACATCCATATGCCGACATAAGCCAGGGGTAAACTTTCAGAAGTAGAGGAGCTTCTTCCCTCTTGCAGTGTTTGCTGAAAAATATTGCAAAAATCAAGCCAATTCTAAACTGAGCTGAGAAGTACAGTATTTACACAAAGGACAATGTAGACATTAGTAATACAGTCCTGTTTACCAACCGAAGTAAGTATTTGTAGCTCAGGGTTGAACTGTGGAGTCCTTGGTGCTCTCTGAGCCTTGTTGTTTTCTTGCAGACGTTTCATTGCCAGACTAGGCAACATCTTCAGTGCGAAGAGGGAGTGGGCCTTGCTCTCAGTTTATATACCGTGGCTTGCCCTGCTTGTGTTGGTGGGGGTGTCGTTCTCTCCTTGGGAGTTTTTTGATTGGGCTGGTGTTTCTGCTTGGTTGATTGCCTGAGTTAATAGTTCCTTGATAGGGTGTATTGTGCTGTTTGATGGTTCATCTGGTGTTAATCCTAGTGTTGACTTTTTGCATATCTGGGTGTTGATTGCTGGCAAGGGAGCGTACTGGTCTTTTGGCTTTTCTATTGTCTCTTCTGAATGGTATGTAAATGTTGTTTACCTCCATGTGCCTGTTGATGGCTGACTTGTCTGAGTCAAATCTAAATTCCAAAACCTGTCTCATTTTCCATGTTCAGTATGTCTTTTTGTTGAAAACAGATTATTCAAAACTACATTATTCTCAGTTTATCACATGAATGAGCTGGACATTTTCCCAAGATGGTATAGAAAACCATGGGCTTATTTGTATACATTGTATATAATGTTTTCGAAAACATTGTTAAATTCTGTAATGTTTCCCTGATATAGAAAATATTACGCGCTGAAAGCTTAAATACGTATTTTCTACAGACTACTGCAATGCGCTGTACAGCGGGCTACCTCTGAAGATCACTCAGACACTAAGATTGGTGCAAAATGTGTGACCAACTTGCTGGAGGATACTAGCTGCCAGAAGCATGTAACTCCTGCCATGGGCCAGCACTGATTTCCAGTACATTCCTAGTTGCAATTCAAAGTGGTTTGGTGTCTAGGTACTTACAGAACCAGCTTCTCTGACCCATACGCTTGTCCCAGAAGAAGCTGATGGTTGCTCCCCACTTCCAGGATGTGAGGCCAACTAAAGCTAGTAAATGTTATGTTTTGGTTAAGCCTCTCCCTTTAGAAATTAGATTGGCCCTTTCCTTGATATTGTTCCATAATATGATAAAGACAGAATTCTTCTGGAGGGCATTTTGTAGCTTATCTTTGGTACTGATTATTTTTCTTCTTTTACTCCTTTTCCTTCTTCTTTCAATTTTTATCCCACTTTTTTAAAAATATATTTTTGGTCAAATCAAGGCAGTGATTACCCAATATTCCTTCCTCCTCCTATCTTCCCCACAACTGGTTACAAAGACTGGTAGATATCTTGCGCATCATGTCAAGAAATTCTTATCTAACTGTATTTTAAACTTTGCTACTTGCCTAATATGTTAATAGATAGAATAGAAATAACTTTTCCCAAACAAGTAGTATGCCCTAAGATTATGAATCTTACATGACTTACAGTACCTTTAAGTCAAACTTAGTTCCTTGGTACTGTTGTTTTTTTCAAAAGACCCTCATCTCTTTAAATTAAAATATGACTTAAAGAGGTAGAGCAGTCTTTCTGTTGTTAGTAATTGGAGCTCAGGATTTAGCATTGTTTCTGAATGATGTAGGAGAGAAGATCCACCAAGCCAAAAAAGTGTGCACTAATCCCTTTAGCAATTACTGTGTGATATGATATCGCATAAAATGCAAATTGGCAGGAAATAACAGGAAGATGGTGAAGACTATTTACCCTGATCTGATTCAAGGTATATAAGGACTTAAGGATAGACCTACTTTCATTAGGCGGATGGGCTGTCTAATCCAGCATTCTCTGTAAGGAGTCACCCATGTGTTCTGCTTGCCCCAGGGCAAAGATGATCTGCTAATGTTTTTTTGAGGAACAATGTTCTCCTGATCCTGTCCCCAGCCTCTCCCTATCTTTCCTACCCCATTACAGGAGTAGATTTTTTCCAACTTTGCCAGCACAAGCCACTCCAAGTGGTCAGTCTGCAGTGAATCGTTCTACACTAGGTTGGGAGGTGAGGACCTTCCTTGCTCCACCTGAGCCTAATGAGGGCATGACCCCCTCCCACCACTGATTTTTAGGGCCACTGGCCTTTCAGCAGGAGAAAACTCAGGACTTTCCCACTTTTCTTGCCAACCCCTTGTTGAGAGGAGGGAAGTGGGCATTATGATGCCAGTTCTCCCAGCGTTAAAAAGATCCATCCCCTGGCAACAGGGAAGGGGCAAAGTGGTTTTCTGCTCCTCATTTTCTGAGAGATTGCAGAACCAGCAGCAAAAAGAACTGTTCTCCCTCAAAAGCTGTTTGTTATCCCCTTGCATTGACCTCCTTTGAAAAAGCATAGCAGAATTATTAGAGGCATGAAAATATAGTTTATGTGTATGTGTGTGTTTAATATCTGTGTCTATACAATTTTCTGACCAATAATGTTTTTACCCATTTCCACCAATTACCAACAGAGTTCACTAATATTGCTGCTGAAAAGCTCTGCTCAAAAATGTAGTTCTGAAGAAGAAATCAAAGGATGTGTAATGTTACCTTTTCAGTTGATTTGGCTGCTTCAAATTTTAGCTGTCATACCACATATGGAAAAAATAAGTTCCAGCTGCCAAAGCCAGAAAGGCTTCATTTTGACTCGATTCCTTCCAAAGGGTTAGGGTTATGAAGTATTATAAGGCAACTGCAAGAACTCCCAGAAGATATCCATGAAGCCAAATCTTCATTTACACAGGTGTATTTCAGAGACTGTGAATACTTTAGATCATCCTCAGAGAGCCACAGAAATGCAGGATAATCAAAGTTAAAGGCAGAAAAATGAAAATAATTCTAACGTGTGATGTAAGATTGTCTTGTAACAATTTGGTATGCTTTTACTGTGAATGTTGTAAAGTGTAAAAATAATGCCAACAATTCTATCTCAATCCTAAATACAGATAGTCCTTGTTTAGTAACTGCAATTGGGACTAGCAACTCAGTTGTTAAGCGAGGTGGTCGCTAAGTGGAAAATCATGTGACTGTGACTGTACTCACGATTTTACACAGGACGAAGCATACTAACTGACTGTAATGGCGAACACATGACTGAGAGAGAGATAATGCAAAGGTCGTAAATGTGGACATTGGTCACAAAATTACCTTTTCATTACTGTTGTAACTGCGAACTGTCGCTGTCCAAGGCAGTTGCTAAGTGAGGACTACCTGTACATTCAATTAGCAATAGTAGGAAAAGTAAAATACATTGTTCAAAATGATTTCACTCCATTCAGATTAAAGCTCTTTCTTCTGAACCTCCTGTATCCTCAGATCCAATGAAAGCCTCAACTGATAAAAGCTATCACCTTACATTTTTCAGAGCTCAACTTTATTCCCAGAAGCTGGATTTCTTGCATTCATTTCAGATGAAGAACAATGCAAATCCAAAATAAAAAGTAAAACAGACAGTTCCTGTATCTATACCTAAGATAAAAATGAATCTTCCTCTTTTCCAGGCCTAGTAGGTGGTGCTATAAATTCCATTCCCCAATACCTGTCTATTATTTACCTGGCACATCTTGCGCAGATGTTCAGGGTGACTTTGGCTTGTGGTTCAGCTGTATGTGAACTTCGAGTTTGGTTAATTTTGCTTCCAGTAGAAACCATGCTGGTTACCCCTTCCATTCTTAAATCATCAAGATCTTCTGCAAAGGAAATCCATTTTTTAAAAAATGTACAGTTAAGCACATATTTTAACAACATAGTCCAATGTAATCATTACAGAAATTTTCATGGTTATTCAAATGTAGAATCTGGACAATCAATCAACTTGCATAAACAAATAAATGGACATATACACAGTATATATCTGCATATATCTGTATCTATATCTATATCGATCACATAAAAATAATGCCTCATACATGCTGAGTACAGGTGTCAGCGGGGTGTGAGGGCCAGCATTGTGTCCAAGCCTCTTTACTTTCTGTACTCTCCTGCTTAAGCTTCTTGTTACCCTTTGGGTGTGAACCCCCAGAGTGAAGAAACGAAAGAGCAAATAGGAGTTTGGAGAGGAGTTCAACTATGTAGAGCAGTGTTTCTCAACCGTAGGAACTTTAAGATGTGTGGACTTCAACTCCCAGAATTCCCCAGCCAACTTTTCCCCTACTTGTAGAACTATGGACAGAATATGAACAATATCAAAATAGTAATTGCTGCTGTAATTTTCTTTAATTTGGATAAAAAGAACTCTGTGTATACGCCAATGAAATTCAGAGTTTCAGCGAATGCTCAGAGATCTGTAGGCTAATTAGAAATTCCATTTAAGTATTTAAAGGCTGATGTTAGCTCTTTGATCAGCCCTCTTAAAATAGCCAGTATACAAATTTAATAAATAAAAAAAGACAAAAAGACAAAGAAATATGTCAAGAATATAGCTGTGGATGTTTCCATGTAGTTAATAAGGCTTAATTTAGAAACCAGGATGAGTGTTCTCTTATTATCAGATATTCCATTCAAGTAAAATATAAACATAAAAAAGGATTCAAGACAAAAATGTTAAAATTAGTTAAAATTGGACGTTACAGGAGTCTATCTGGACTTACAACAAAGAGCTATTCCTTGATATCAGGAAGTGTGTACATAATCTGTTTTATAGCATTAGCAATTATCTTAATAAAATCCGCAATTTAGTATGATTCATAACTGCACAAAAGCATTTTTTAATTGAAAACATTTAATAGAGAATACGTAGCTTAGGGTTGAACTGAGGAGCCCTTGGTGCTCTCTGAGCTTGGTCATTTGCTTGTAGATGTTTTATTACCCGACTAGGTAACATTATCAGTGCGACTGAGTGTGGGGTTTGCTCCGTTTATGTACAGTAGCTTGCCCTGCCAGTGTTGGTGGGTGTCTGGTTTTCTCCTTGGTAGTTACTTGGTTAGGGTATTGTTCTCTGCTTGTTTGTCTGGTGTTAATCACTGCTTATCTGGGTGTTGGCTGCTGGACAGGATCTGTTCTGGTCTTTTTGTTTCCTTCTTAGCTTTTTTTAATTGTCTGTTTTGAATGGGGTGTAAATGTGGTTTATCTCTATACTGTATGTCTATAGATGGCTGATTTGTCTGAATGGCAAGCTTCCAGGAATTCCCTAGTGATTTTGGATTTAGCTTGGTCTAGGATGCTTACAGTTTCCCAATTGAAACTGGTTGAGTCTGTTTGTGTGTTGTGAGATCAAGGAGCTTTCAGTGTGTCTTCTGACTGCTGCTGGCGCTCATGGATGTGCTCTGCTAGTCTTCTGCCTGTCTGTCCTACATAGTTGCTGTTACAGTCCTTGCACTGTTATCTTGTAGATGACTGTATGTTGTAGATTTATCACTGTAGGTTGTAGATTTGGGGCGTGTGTGTGTGTGTTGTATTTTGTAAATTTATTAGTTGTGGATTTACCATTGAAGATTTATCATTTGTAGATCACTGTATGTTGTAGATTTATCATTTGAGATTTTTCACTGTTTCTTGGTTTTAATGGAATGGAGACATTGGTTTTGGTATGGTTCATTTCATTTCAATTATTCAACTGTTTTGAATTTCTATAGTTTATTCTTTTTATTGCAATCAACTTTTCTTTTAAGAAGAAAACACTTTTTAGTACGTCAACTACAATCAATTATAAATAATTAACTCGATAATTATTTATCTCCAATTAAATATGAAATAATTGCATCCTTTGGTTATTTTCCCAATGTTTGAAGTTTTTTTTTTAAATAAAATCCAATTCATCTTTCTACCCAGCAGACTATATGTCACTTTTTATCTTCTACATACAAACATTTTCTTTTTGATAGTCTGAATCCATAAGAAAACACATTAGTGCCCTCAAGTGGCGGCAACTAAAGACAGAAATAATGTTTCTATATCAAATTTCCCAAAGAGGTTGATGTATTAGTGGAAGGGAGGGAGGGAGGGAGGAAGGGAGGGAGGGAAAGAAATTTGTGGTACCTTTAATGTCAATTAATTTTATCATACCCAAAACTTCTTGGATCGTGTCCACCTCCCACCAAAATAAATTCTGAAGACAGAGATTTTATAAGTACACAATGTTGCAGGGAGTGGTGAGAACAGACAGAATTGTTTTGGGGTCAGGAGACACAGAAACAAAATAGCTTACACAGTGATCATAAATAAAGTAGTGGTGTGTGTTCTTGTCAGTCTGATGTGGCAAAATCAATAAAGAATTCTGTAATCCGCTAGACTAGCAACTCTCTTATCTCATGAGATTTATAGTCCTGAGATGGCTTAAATTTATCTCATAGTCTGAAGGCAAAGAAAATGGGAATGAGGAAAAATGGTTGCTTTCAAGATGACCAAACATGAAATAATCATAATATTTGACATGGAACTCCCAGCCTTAAATAACTAAAAATAATATTTCAGGAAGACTTAGTCCACATCTGAACCATGAAAACTGTACTGAACCTTCTGATTAACTTCTTCCATTGTTCTTTCAAATGTTCTTCCATTTCCATATCCAAATGGTCATTACAGTTCCTTTTCTCAATTATTTGCTCTTGTGGTGAAAGATAGAATATCTTGGGAGTTAAGAAAATTCCTCTACTGGTTTCAGGATATAGTCATTTCCAATGTCAGATTGTGTTATTTTATTCTTTTGCCAATTTGTCTAATGTAAAGTATAATGGAACATTGCTAACTGAAGATGGCACACTTCACATTGGAGGAGAAACAAATGTATATTCCCTTAACATTGTTTACTGTATGTTTGCCGGAATATGGGGACAGAACTGGATTTTGTATTTGTACTACTATGGCACAATCTGTTATCAATACTGTTTTCAGTTAGGTGGCTGAGCCTAAACTGGAGAAGGAAAGAGAAGTGGAAAATGACAATACTGCATTTGAGTGGTATTAGCTGGGAATTGAGAGCTGTAGTGACAAGCAGTTATATTGATTTGTCTTCTCAGTCTGTCTTGTTCAGTATTTCTGAGGACCTGTGTAGCTTTATTGGTCTATTTGATTTATTTATTTCACAGGGCAGATATTGTAGTTAGAGAAATGCCTGCTTTAAATTTTCATTTGTGTGTCTCATATTGTAGGGTTTAGCTGTGCAGAATGGATTATGTGGTATGCCTTGGATTGAAGCTGGAGGCCTGTAAGGAGATGTGATGCTCAGCCTATATTAAGTAGCAATTGATGCAGGCCTACATCCACTGTAGTATACTTCATGTAGAATATAAATATATCTGGGTCAGATTAATAGATTTAATTCAATATAACAACATTTGTGGACAGCCAATGGAAGTAAATGAATACTGAATTCCACAGTTCATGGGCCATAACTTTTCTCTAGTGCTTGTTACATATTTTCCATGTGTAGATATCTTCATAAACCACAACTCCAAGTCCAAATAGTTTTCACTAGTAAGAAGCAATCATTTTCCCTCAAGTGGCCAGAAGTGGGTAGCAGAAATAAGAATGCCAAAGCCATCTGGAGACTGCAGCCTCTCCTTGCATCTGCAGGTTTTTTGACCACTGGGGAAAATGGTGAAAAGTAGATGAAAAGGCTCTTCACACAGTCTCCTGGACCTATTTCTCCCCTGGACTATTGGTAGCTGAGAAAGTCTAGCTTTAATGGAACTTCCTGTTTCTCTCTAAATATGTAGCTTAGCTAAAAGTGAAGCTTTCTATCTTAACAAATTCAATGTTTCCTTCAAATATAATGAATATCTGCTTGTTGGGTTAAGCCCATATTCTGAATCCAAGACAATATATTGTGAATATTTTATTTGTTTTAATGGGAGTTTCTGCTACTTAATTACCCAGGAGCCTTTTAGCATTCTGTATATGCTCAGAATCATTTCCTGTAACAAGGGCTGTTGATTGTAAACCTCTAGCACCATATGGGAAGAAATAAGCATGGAAGCTAAATCCCTATATTAACCGCTCCGCAACACTTTTAGACTTTTCCGTTCTCCCAAAGTGGTTTGTGCATTTACGAACAATGTCTGCTCTAAATCCAAGCCAAGCAAATCTTGCCATGTTTGGAGAGGAATATAAAATGAAATCTCCAAATCAATTAGAACCTTTTCATCCTATTATACAGGTGTCCCTACAAAGAAGGGACAAACACCACAAGACAAATACCAATCATTTTCTGAAAATGTTAAGGTATGAGAGGAAATCTCCTAAAAGAGCTGATACTTGTAGTTTTAAGTAGAGAAAGCGGGGGAAATGCCTATCTCACAAAAGATACTTAAGTGCGTCCTAGTGAATCTTACTCCTGTTAGTCTCTGGATTATGCCACAACAGTAGGGATAATGGCAATTATCTCAGTAAAACCTCACTAACAGAGCTGGACTACTGGGAATTCAGTTTAAGGCAAGAATATTATTCAGGCTTTTTTTATCCAGCTTGAATCACTGCAGTATTATGGAAAATGGACTCCATTTATTTGGAAGGAGTGGTCCCAAATGGAGCCAACATAAGCTTTCCGAAAAAGGGCTTGTTTGGAAATGTAAACATATCTGAATCAACTACAGCCAAAAGCCCCATTAAGATAATGGGAAGCTATCTTTCCAGTGCCATTACAGAATCTGCCTTATTAAAACCCTGATCTTCAAAGTGCTGCATTGGCACAGGCCCCATTCATTTTGAAAAGTTCTGCTTCAGAAGGATTTTTCAGAAGTAGCAGCAGATTGTCTGATGATTAAGTGCCAGATCTTAAATATTCACTGTAGAATTAGAGAATCATCTGAAAAGTGCTGGGCTTGAGGGAGGAATAAGCATATTTTACTCTCTCACTATGTGCTTGGGGAAAATTTTCCCTTTGTTGTCACTCTCCATTGGAGAGGGCCACCTCTGATTGAAAACCGCATAATAGAGTGCTATGTTATCTCTGGATTTTGCATTCTGTTCAGCTTAGCTATTGTTGATATTTAATAAATCACACTTTATTCAATGTAAATCATCCTCCTTATAACATTCATTACATACAAACTGTCTGCATATTAAGCAGGGCAGGACAAAAATCTGCAAAACATTTGGTAGAAGAATGGCAAAGAATAGTTTAATGTGATGGGAACTAAAGATAGCAAAAACACAGAATTGGAGCAGTGACAATAGTCTAGCAAAGGCCTTGCAGGTAACAAAGAGATTGAGAAGAAATATTAGGCAGCAGTTCCTAACCTATGATCTTCAGTTATATTTGGACTATAGTTCTCCTGCCCGTTGGCTCTACTAGCTCAGAATTCTGGGATTTTATTATAATTATGCCATTTATATTATGTATGAATGCATAAATTATTTTTTTATTTATTTTAGATATTTTTATCCCTTTATTATTTTTATAAATAACTCAAGGTGGCAAACATACCTAGTACTCCTTCCTCCTCCTATTTTCCCGACAACAACACCCCTGTGAGGTGAGTTGGGCTGAGAAAGAGTGACTGGCCCAAGGTCACCCGGCCGGCTTTCATGCCTAAGGCGGGACTAGAACTCACAGACGCCTGGTTTCTAGCCCAGAGCCTTAACCACTAGACCAAATAGTTAAGGTGACTCTAAGCGTGTACAAAAGCAAGAGTTGCAGTCAATGCAATGCTTCTAGAAGGCCATGAGAGTAGAAGCTATTGTCTCAAGAACCAAGGTGTTCCAGAGATGGGGACCCCTTTTGGGCTTCTTACTGTTGCACCTCTTGACAGGTGGGATATTAGTTTCTGGGCAGCCTTCAAGGCAGACTCATATAAAGCAAATCACAATAATCCACACAGGAGAAACAAGGACACGAGTGACTCTCTTCAGTGCCCCCTGTTCTAGGTAAGGCTGTAATTGAAGCACAAACGCTTCCTATCTTACTTCTTCAAAATCCAACTTTCGCTTCCACAGAGGGTCACAGGGAATACGATGACTTGCACGATTCTCATCTTTGTTGTTTTAGATACATCACAGCATCTGAATATCTTTCCCAAGGCCTTCATGGCTAGTGTACCAAGTGTTAGCCTGCAAGTACTTCTTGTCTCCTTGTTTCTTGATCTTAAAAGGCAGAAGCTACCTACTGCTTGAAGTGTTAGCATTGTTAAATTACTTAAGTTGCTGTTTTTGTGACATGATTTTTAATGTATTGTTACTTCCATTATTTTATTAGGATTTTTTTTCTGAGAATGGCATTAAAATATGCATTTTAATAAATCACAAACTAAGGTACTAATGTAATTGAGGAAATGTGGTAGTGCTAATTGTAGGAATATTTCGTATATAGAATTCCTTTTCCCTTATTTTCCCATAAAACTTAGGGAAAAAATGCACTCTGATAAACAATATAAACTTGGTGATAACCACCCTCTCCCAACCCTAAAGTTGGGCTACAAAAATCCAGACAACCAGCAGGTGGAAGAAAAGAGTTGGATGTTAGTTCAACTCCCTAATGGCTCTTACTGTTGAGAAGTTTTTTCTATAATTCTATTGGAATGTTCCTTCCTGTAACTTAACTCCCTTATTCTTTGTCCTACATTCTGGAATAATTGAGAACAAGTGTTGTTCTCCTTCTATGTAACATTATTTCATATACTGAAAAATATCTGCCTTCAATCTTCTCTTCCCAAGGCTAAACATGTCCAGCTCCTTCAACCTCTCATCACAGGATTTAGCCTCAAGTTCTCTGACTATTGCCATTGTTTGAAAATAATGCTTAAATCTGCCAAACACAGAATAAAGTGGAAAAAGTACTTCTTGTGACCAGGACATTACACTTTGGCTGATGCAGCCTATAACTGTGTTTGCTTTTTTGTATTTACATCATACTGCTGAATCATATCCCATAATCAACCACTTTTCTAGGACAAGTATGCCCCATTCCTTAACTTTGCATTTGATTTCAGCCCATTCCTCTTAAATATCAAGACTGTTTTGAATTGTATTTCTATCATCTAGGATATTAGTTATCCTATTTAATCTTGTATCATCTGCAAATTTGAGAAGCATTCTCTCCACCTCTTCATCCAAGTTATACTAAAAAAATGTTGATGAATAGAGGAACCACAGAGGTATCTCACTTAATATTTCATTCCAGTTGATGAGAAACCACCAAAGAACATTCTTTGAGGACAATTTTCAAGCAAGCTATTTATGTGTTACTATCCAAACCACAGTTAATTAACTTGCTAATCAGAAGGTCATAAATTGCTTAATCAAATATTTTAAGTTAAGATATATTGTGTCTATTTTACTTCCATAATCTATTAAGGAAATTGTCTAATCAAAAAGTAAGATTAGTCTGGTTAAAATGTTTCTTAACAAATTCTTGATGACTTCTGGTAATCACCATATTGTTTTAATGATGTTTGAAAATAAATTGTTTTAAGGTCTTAGTTTATAAACTTCCAAAACATTAACAACAGACTGACCAGTTTGCAGTTCCCTAAATCCTCTTTTCTTCCCTTTTTGATGGAAAGAAAAGTATTGTCCTCCTCCTGTTATCTGATGCTTCACCCATTCTCCAGAGTTTCTCATATATAATACATAAAGATTCAATTAGACCATTTGCAAATTTCTTTAGTACCTTAGATGCAATTCATCTCACTCTGGAGATTTAAATTCATTCAGAGTAAATAGGTATTCCCTGACTATGTAACTATCAAACTCAAGCTTTATTCCTGCCCCTTAATAATTTCCTGGTAGAATAAATATCCATCTTTTGATAGAAGACTGAGCCAAAATAGGAGCTGCCCTTCTAAGTAGCAATATCAGGGTTTTATGTCCATTTCCCCTAATTTTCCTGCTGCTTCGGCACCCTCCACTAAATATTCCTTATAAGTTAGCATGAAGGATAGCTGATCATGTTGCGAGTTCCTCCATCTTCTCCAAGGAGAAACCTGTTGACAAAACAAGTCATGAATTTCTGGAAGAATTATGCTTGACAGAGTTCGTATTCCAACAGATGTTGGGATAATTAAAATCTCACTTCACTACCAGCTCTACTGATTCAAATCCTCTATCATTACTACTTCTTTCTCTTCCCCAATCTTTATTTTCACATTAACCTTCTAAAATACAGTTAGTTGAAAAACAATGACAAATCCAAAGTATTCAAGGCACTGATGATGTTACCTAGTCAGGTAATGAAACGTCTGCAAGCAAATAACCAAGTTCAGAGAGCACCAAGGACTCCACAGTTCAACCCTGAGCTATGTATATTCTTTTTATGAAATCCAAAGTACCTGATAGGTTACTGAGGATGTGAAATTAAGCCTGATCTCACCTATTTTAGTTCAACATTTTAATTACCCTGTTGCTCTATTAAAGATACATGGGGGAAGTCTTTTATTTTTAACACAGATTTTAATTTCTGCCCTTCACTAAGTGTTCCCACATTGTGCAAAGAAAAACATAACAAATATGTCATGGTAAATCTAACATTAGAATATGCCAGAAACTCTGCAATTACTAAAGCTAATTATAAAGTGCTAACGCTGCGGGTTAAACCGCTGAGCTGCCGATCGGAAGGTCGGCGGTTCGAAACCGCGCGGCGGGGTGAGCTCCCGTTGCTCGTCCCAGCTCCTGCTCACCTAGCAGTTCGAAAACATGCAAATGTGAGTAGATCAATAGGTACCGCTTCGGTGGGAAGGTAACGGCGTTCCGTGTCGTCATGCTGGCCACATGACCCGGAAGTGTCTATGACAACGCCGGCTCCAAGGCTTAGAAACGGAGATGAGCACCGCCCCCTAGAGTCGGACACGACTGGACTTTACGTTGAGGGAAACCTTTACCTTTACCTATACAGACAACTGTGAGCACATTCTGAATGTATTTACAAATTTATTTTAAAAAATAAGGATTATACAGGGGATTTTAAACAATTTAAAAGAAAAAAAGAAGAAATGTTGCTAATACTTCAGTGACATAATTCATAACGTTATTTGTTCTGTCCAACCTTCATGAAAACATATGCCACATTAACTTTGCTGCCTATCCTCTGAGCACATACCAAAGTATCCCATTCTGAGACCAAGGTTTCTAAAACACTTTCTCAAGATGCAAAAGAAATGGGAATGAATAGATGTGATCCACAAAAATATATCTTGTCACAGTCCATGATTTTCCATTTAAATATCCACACAAAAATGCATATATTGATAATACTACATATAACAGAGTGTATATATGGGAAAGATGAAGATACAAAGTATATATTTGTATATGTATTATATTTATATTTTTATTGTATTTTTAACTGTAACGGTTTTATATTTTAATTTTGTTTTATTGTAAGCCGCCCATAGTCCCCCTGTTGGGGAGAGATGGGCAGTGAATAAGTTTATAAAATAAATAAATAAAATAAAATAAATAAGTATTTGAAATATTATAATTTTTAAAATGACGTATTAGGAAAAGAATATATGGAAGACCTGTATAGGAAGGATAACAGTATCGGGGATAGCTTTGACGGTGTGGTCAGTGAGCTAGAGCCAGACATCCTGAAGAGTGAGGTTGAATGGGCCTTAAGAAGCATTGCTAAGAACAAGGCAGCAGGAGACGACGGCATCCCAGCTGAACTGTTCAAAATCTTGCAAGATGATGCTGTCAAGGTAATGCATGCTATATGCCAGCAAATTTGGAAAACACAAGAATGGCCATCAGACTGGAAAAAATCATCTTATATCCCCATACCAAAAAAGGGAAACACTAAAGAATGTTCAAACTATCGAACAGTGGCACTCATTTCACATGCCAGAAAGGTCAAGATCCTGCAAGGTAGACTTCAGCAATTCATGGAGCGAGAATTGCCAGATGTACAAGCTGGGTTTAGAAAAGGCAGAGGAACTAGGGACCAAATTGCCAATATCCGCTGGATAATGGAAAAAGCCAGGGAGTTTCAGAAAAACATCTAGTTTTGTTTTATTGATTATTCTAAAGCCTTTGACTGTGTGGATCATAACAAATGTGAATTGGGGAGAGGTAGAATGGAATAATAATAATAATATACCGATACTGAAAGGGATTACATTTAGATTTAGGACATTTTATAGCATTTTAGAAAATTCAATTAATTTGGTTCAAATATAAATACACCCTCATATTGTAAATGAAAATTGGTACAAGCAGGCAGAGAGTCTCTGAGTAAAAATTGTATTTCATTACTAATATTTTCACTGAAAGTACTTGAACAAAGTTCCCAAGAAACTTTGAGAGCTTGAATACAGCTTGAAAAATCACTTATTTATTATAATGCTCTATTCCTTGCACATAATTAAATTTTCATACAATCTCAAGGAATGTAAAGGATCAAATTCAGTGACAGTATCTGTCACTGGGAAACCACTCTTAGTTAAATGGTGTGTTAATCTGACATAGTAGGATATAATAAGATGGATTTAACAATAGTTCTAAATTTTATGTGAAATCTTAGCAACTGTGTAGATATTGTAAAATTAAAACTGAGATTTGTAGCCAACTAAATCCTGTTACTTCCTGTGTTGTGAGAACTCAGATGAATAACTCTATGTTCAGTTTATTGAACGCAATCAAATCCTGGTCCACCGATAAACAGATATAAAGAATGGAAAGAAAATGGAACTGCTTTCAGCAATATTTCACCTCTATGCTATCTTGCTAGTAGCAATTTATATAATAATATCTATCCTTTAGTAGGCAACTAATCGAGTCAGCAATTCTGTATACTTTTAAATTCTTTTAAATATTCTTTCTGCATATAAATGTGGTGGATTTCAGTAATGCTGCTGGTTCTCAGGAAGGAGGGAGCACATTCCAAGAAGGGGGACAAGATAAGAGGAAACATAGTCCAGGAAGCAATTGTGGGAAAACCAAGAGGTTTAGAATAACCCTGCCTTATTGCTTTCCCAGGTTATTTCGCTTTTGGTTAGGTAGAGTTACTTTAATCTGGCAAGATTCTGTCTGTACAGCATTAGCAAAATTAAGAACTGAAGTTTGGCTGGACTGGTTCTTTGTCGTTCTCGAGCTGGGCCTGACAATAAAGGAGTGAGCAATCTTTGTGTGGCTGAGAGACTACACTTAACAAGCTGCTCATAATCCTGTTGTTTTCTAACAGCATCTAAGCCCCAGCAAATGAATGAATGAATGAATGAATGAATGAATGAATGAATGAATGAATGAATGAATGAATGGGGAAGGCAAAGGCCACAGCAGTTGCATTTACCCATTTAAACATGGGTAAGGCTAGAATTTTCTGTCATCTCCCCACTTTATCTATATTAAGACTGGTTTAGGTTTTAGACTGAAACATTGCAAACAAACCCAATACAAAACATACTGCAGAACGTTGGCAGTTTGAGTGGCCTCCAGGGACTATAGAAAAGGGATTCTACAGATGAGAACTTTTCATAGTCATGCCAGCAATGGCACAGCGTGAGAGGCAATTGGCCCAACATTATAAGGGAAAGACAGAAAAGAACCATGGTTTCCTGGATCATCTAGTAGTTGCTATTGGCTCACAACATTACCTAAGATAATGTAAATGTACCAAAGTTAGACAACAATTAGGGTGACAAAAGATCTGATTTTGAATAAGACAGCTAACATTTCTCAACTTTCTTTATGAGAGTTATATTCAAATCGTATTAAGATATTTAATGTCATTAATAATTATGTAAAATCTGTTAGTTAAACTCATGAAAAAGTACATGCAATCATAAGAAATGGAGAAAAGATACACATTCATTTAAGTAATTATGAGTTAACAGAATATGCCTTTTAAAAAGATGCCAGAAGACTGTGTTCTTTTAATAGCAATCAAGGGTAGGAGAATAGCCAACCGCATGAAAAGAATTTGAATAAACATGCACATTAAGTGAAATTTATATGAAGCTACAGAAAGGAGAAGACTGTGCAAAAATGGGTAATTTCCTAACAATTTATTGTGAGGGAATAAAGGAAAAAACATTCCATATTGCACATATTGACATTTTCAGTGTTTCTCTATTAAAGTTCACCCTTCAAGCTTACACATTAATGTGAAATAATCCCCCATATTTTAAATTACCATCTCAGCCAGAGAGATTTAAAAAGTAGAACTCACAGTTCCTTTTTCACTCTGAGATTAAAAACAACCCTAAAGCATTACTCACAGAAATACGTAAACACATCTCCCTACATATCAAATTGTTCTAAGAAGAAAATCTGCTCAGTTACAGTGGATCAATGCAATGCAGTAGACGTTTATCACTGCTGAAGAACCAGGGGACAGAGAATCTGGCAATGAAAAAATAGCATTTGATATTATTTGGAATTCTAATGAGTGTTCCAGAGTATATTTTTAAATTCATGTTGTTCCTAATTTAAGAATAATCCCAGAACACAACCAAACGTTGCTTGTAATTCCAGATGACAAGGAAATGATGCACAATGATAGATGAACTGCCACTGCCAATTCCAAGAAGCAATACCTCTAGATATTGGCTATATATACACAATACACACTCTCTCTCTCTCTCTCTCTGGATATAGTAAAGGTGGAAAAGGTTAATTTGTATAAAATTTGCATTTTAAAAAAACACCTGGCAGTAGCCATTTATCTCTCTCTAGACTTTTTAAACTAAACATACCTATTTCCACATAAGCACACACTTGGAATCTGACTTCAGATTCCACACTGAGCCTCAAAAGGATAATCAGCTGCGGACACCTTAAATGAATTGAGTTTTGTAATTACCCAGCAGTTCCATGGCATCATCTTCATTGTCAATATCTTCTTCTGTTACTGAAGGAGTTGTGCTCAGCAGAGAATCAAATGAATCTTGTGAAAGCATAGCAGCCAGCAATTTCTTATGTTGTTGCTGCTGGTGTTTCAGTCCTTTAGTCTTTGGTTTCATCTTTAAACTAGAAATGATTATTAATTAATCTATTAGTCTTATTAAGAGCAACTGTTTGCACCCCAAGAGAAATTATATATTTGATGGAGACTAAATAAGTCAATCATAACATAATTAAGTCCTTTCGATTTCATGGGAAGTTAAAGCAATCTCTGTAAACAGGATGCAGATGTAACACTATAATAATAATTATAGTAAAGAAAAGTCATCCCAGACCATGTAAGATAAAATACATATAGAAGTAGACTTCCTTATATACATGGAACCGTGTTATGCATCCAGTTCCCATCATTCAGAAGAAGCCCAACATTGGAAACCACATGCTCAGTTCAGAAGAAAGATAATGTCAACTCTGATACTTGTTTGGGGGTAGGAAGATGTCTTCATTAGACATACCAATCCAATCATCATGGAAGGCAACACCTTGGTCCCACCTTTTCTGCCTACAGTCACCTTATTTACTTACGAGGTAGACAGTAAAAAGGTAATTGTGTTCAGCTAAACATGGTAAAATATATTCACATGATTCAAAAGTGTGAGAAGCCAAGTTCCTCAGTTGTGTAGAATTCAGGTGAATAGAGATTTCTGTTAGGACTTCTGGATAAACAGAGGAAATTGGAGTTGGAGGGCTAAAGCTGCCTTTAGCACTTATCAGTTCTGAAACCCTGTATTTTGAAGTCTTGATCACTGCAGTTGACATAATTGGCAGCCATATGCCTAACAGAGTAATTTCCCAAGAAACATTTAAAAAGGCCTGCAAGTACATATACAAGGTATACCAAACCTCAGTCCCCATAGGCCAATCACCATATGTTTTATTATTTAATATTTTTTTCAGAGAAAATGTTACTGTACTTAGGAATGTTCAAACGAGTAAGAAAGTGGCTAAAAAAAAGTGCCAACCAATTTGAATATTTAATGTAATTTATATAATTAATTGTCTATGGGGACTGAGTTTGTATATACCATATATATATTTACAGGTCTTGAAATAAAATAATATACATCCACATTGTTTTTAAAGTTCTATAGTTTGATATATTCTCAAAGTCAGTAACTATTGTTACTAGTTCTCTGCACAAAACTGCATGTATCATTAGACCATTTAATAACACTACAATGAATTAGATTATAATTTAATTTTAAAAGTCCTTCTGCTACTAGTTGGTTATGTAAGAATGAAATCTTTGGAACTGATCAGACATCCAATAAATGTCTGAATAGACAGTATAACCCAAAGATAAAACCTATAATTAAATTCTATAAACTTATTTTAAATGTTGAATTAGAACTACAGTTAAAAAAAAAAACTTCTCTTCCACTGATGGACAAAGTCCAAACTAAGACAATTTTCCTGTAGGTCTTTCCCCTTCCCCAAATGTGACCTGGAAATTTAGCAGCAGAAATTGCAGACTAGCACTTAGGTAATGTCTGAGATAACTCTTCTTATGCATCACTGGTGATTACTGTACACATTCTGTTGTGACTACTGTTTCAAGAGATCACCTGCTTAATCACTTTGTCCATCAGCTACTTAATCACTTTTCTCTGCCATATGTGCATCGCAAACTAATCCTATGGTGTACAAGTTTAAGCTCTGTACTGAGATGTATCGTTCAAAGGAATGATCTAGGCTGTAGTACCAGCCTATTTGAGCCATGTTTGCCGACAAACTCTAAAAATGCTTGCTCCCGAATCTGAGTAAATTTCTCTCCGATTAGCTTCCACTCATATGCAACTTAGCTCCTGCCCAATTTTGACTAATTGTTCCCCTGGTCTTTTAATATTTTCTCATTCTTGGCCAGTCCATGCCTTGACTATGTACCTGCTTTCTGATTCCCTTGGCCTTGAATGTTTTTCCATGCCTGTTTTAAAACTCAACCTTAGGCTTGCCTACTTGGATTTGCACACACTTATCTTCAAATGCAACATACAGTGCAGTAGTGTTTAACAGTCCATACAAAGGAATATGAATGTATGAATGCATACCCACAAATGTTCTTCTTGCTGAGGTAGAAATGGGCACATGCTCTTCATCCTAGCAGAGAGAGAGAAATCTTTGCAAATGGAACTGTGTCAAGGTTAGACACATGATCCTGGCTTTCAAGGCCCTACTTGCTAGGATGAAGGAGGCCAAACTTATTTTCATGCCAGATTAGAGAGGAGGAACCTGAGGATGGGATTGCTTGCAATAATCCTCTCCTTTTCTCCTGATTATTAAGATAGCATCATATAACAGAAATTCCGATAAAGAGCACTTGACAAATGTTTACTTTCTACACCTATTCCCCATCATTCCTATCAAGATTGATAAATTATCACCATAGAAAGGGTAACTTTCCAACATTTAGCTGGTCAGTGTTAGTCCTATATGCAAAGAAACAGTTAAGGTACCTAAGACTAAACAGTGAAGAACTGAAAGCCACATGTGGCTTACAGGGTCCAGATGCTCTACATATAGCCTCAACACTGATCGCACTAATTTTTGACATTAATGGAGTCTTATTTTTCCATTATCTGTGTATACTCTTACACAGGTACCTGAGAATCCACTGAAGAAATTACTGGAAGGCCCATGCTAATCTCTACTATGTTCCCATCCTGTATCTCTGTCCTAGACAAAGTATTCATCATGAAGAAAGTTTCCTATACAGCAAAATCAGTTAGAATTAACCTGCTGTAATTGGATACCAGACAGGAGGCAACTATCTCCAAATTATTCACCATAGCTGGAAAATGTACCTTCCTCCAGGACTGCTACTATCTTCACTATCCCACTGTTCCATTTTGCTTCTTGGAACCGGAGGCTGCAACATTTCATCAGCCAGTGGATCGGAATCATTTTCTTCACGTCCAATCCATTCTCCAACAACCCGAGGCCGAAGAAGTGGAGTATTAAAGGCTGCTGTTTCCTATTAGATAGAAAATAATTTATTACTATTTATTTGCAACAATATGGAGAAACAGAGGAATAAGTGCAAGCAATTTAAACATAATGATATTTTATAGAAAGATACAAAATACATGAAGGAATCTGGAAGACACTGGAGTAGGCAAGACTGTAATATAACATATAGCTTGACGAAAAAGATAACTGCATTTCTGGATAGCTAAAGTTATCCTTTGATTTTGATTATGTGCTATCAAGTTGGTGTCGACTCTTAGCAATGACATAGATAGATTTTCTTCAAGATGATCTATCTCCAACCTGATCCTTTAGGTTTTTCAAAGGATGCCCATTGTAAATGAGCCCATCCACCTTGCTGCTGGTCATCTTCTTCTCTTTCTTTACACCTTTCTCAGAATTATAGGCTTACAACACATATAAACTGCATTTCTAGACCAGTTCAAAGAAATATCTATCCCTAACGCACCAGGATAGTGTTTTCCATTGTGGCTAGTAAATTTCCCTTAGAAAATCAAGCAGAGATTATTTAATTTTCCTTCCTTCCTTCCTTCCTTCCTTCCTTCCTTCCTTCCTTCCTTCCTTCCTTCCTTCCTTCCTTCCTTCCTTCCTTCCTTCCTTCCTTCCTTCCTTCCTTCCTTCCTTCCTTCCTTCCTTCCTTCCTTCCTTCCTTCCTTCCTTCCTTCCTTCCTTCCTTCCTTCCTTCCTTCCTTCCTTCCTTCCCTTATAGTGTTGTACAATATTTGGATCCAAAGCAAGTAAAGGTATACCCTCTTTCTAGCTATTAGCTGCTCCTTACCAAAGATGTGCCTGAGCTTGAACACATATTTTCCTGAGCCTGAACAGCTATCGTGCAAGCTCACAAAAAGGCACAGCTTCTTTAATAGCAGGGTAGAGAGAGACTACCCATGCTGGATCTGAAGCATTCTTGTCTGCTGTGGATCCAAATACTACTCACCACTAATGTACATAAAAACAACTAATACAATAAAGCATCATAAAACCCCACTGAACATAGAGTACGATAGCTTCCCCAATCATAAAAGAATATAAAAGAAGACACAGTGGCAGTCCAACCACTCTTAAGCTTTGAAAGTCAGCCTTAATGAAATCGTTTTCATGGCCTTGCAAAATGTCAGTAATAAGAGAACCAGAATTATGCTCCCACATGTGGGTCCCATCTATTGGTCCAGGATTTTACCACTTCCCAAGGTGGCAGGACCTGGAGAAGGTCCTCTCTAGAAGACCTGACAGCATAGCCAGAATTATTTTACTGAAGATCCATCACATAGCCTTCTATATATATTTTGTATATACTATCATGTGTAATCCACAATGATTTGTCAAATTCCTTTTCACAGCTATTACGTGAGTGATCATTGTTATGTGTTTGTAACAGCAAGCTTTATAGTAGCACTTTGAATTCCAACAGACTTCCCCAATACAATGCCTTCTAGATGCGTTGGGACTTCAACTTTCAGAAGATTACATAGATGACTCTTCTCGAACTTGGTGGCTTCCAAATTGGTAATGATATCCATAAATAGTAACAATTGAAAAAGATTTTCAGTTGAAAATGTAATCTACCTAGGCTAAATTCCAGCAAGGATAGGAAATATTCTCAAACTATTTGTGCATGCTTATTTTGTGAGATACTCACGTTTGACGTAATTTGCTATACATAGTTCTTACCTTATCAAGCTCATCAGAAACTGCAATGCCTACAAATAGAACAAGATTATAATCAATTATAAAAGTAAATAAATGAAACACAATTGCTTGAGGAATTTAATGCCTAATCAAGGCCTCGTTGAAATGTAACAACGACATGAGATTCCTTCAAATTCTGGCTTCAGACAGAGCAAATATGCTAGCATATAATGCCTGATTATTCCCACATGGCTCTTCCTGCTTGTGGGAACACCTAATCGAAGCACAGGTTAACATTTTGAGCCCATTGCAACATTTGGAATTTTTAAAGCATATAATTGATGCTCTCACAAAGTGGCTGCCATTGGGTGACTTATCTGTTTATAAAATGGCTGCCATCATAAGCATGATTAGTCATAACATACCCATTTATCAGAAAGCAACTTAGTTATGTTGCTTCCTGTCTATCATTCAAAAGGATTTTCTACCATCCTATTTCCTTTTTTATGAATGAGTAGATAGTAGGACCTGCAAATTGCTCAAATGAGGTGATTTGCAATCCTTGGAAAAAAGGCTAAGCAAAGTGCCTTAATGCTCAGAGAGAGACAGCCATTAACAGTTTATGAAGCTTCATGAAAACCTCAAATAAGAGAGGGATACTTTAATGATTCAGAGAGATTCTTCATATGCAATATGATTTAATAGACATATTTAAAAAGGGGGGGGTTATAGCCATTTACCATTTTTATTATCTAAGAATGCCTTCTGATACTGAGAGTTAATGTTTTGCTTTGCAGTATGCTGACTCTCCATTATTTGAATTAAAATAATCTTATAAAAAGATTAAAGCCAGTGCAGGGAGTCTAACAGAATCAGGTAAGTCTGTGAGGCACACTAATACTCTTGGACACTATATGGTCTATTTCTAAAAAAAAAAACAGGAACGCATTACAGCTCAGCAGCACTTCAGATTCAAAGGAAGCAATATGATTCACAGCATATTCAGGGTATGCATACAGCAATTGCTGGAAATTAAAACAACTCTATTTTTTTCTGGTTTTCTGTAGTTACCATGACTAGATAAACCTGGAAACCAAAGTTTCTGATCTTTCATCTGCACTGGATAGGAAAGCTACCGTATGCCTCTGGGAAAACACACATTTGTTTATGGTGTTCCTAACAAATATTATGAGCATCTCCACTCCTGCTCCATATCACATCTCTCCCTTTGAATCTGAAGCGCTATACTAACCTAGAACATAAGTCCATGTTCTTTAATGCTATATCTGAACTGGGATCTAACAGCAATTTGAAGAATACCCCAACATTCCAGGGGATTTGAGTTAGATATAATCAGTGGAGAAGGAACCAAGTGGGGACAATGAAGCAGCGTAGGCAGCAATTTTGTTACTTCACTTGAACCAGCCCATTATTTTCTACATCAGCTAAATGACACTCTCCTAAGCATTACATCCATGAGTTAAGAGCTTATATACCGGCCACCACTTTACTATCCAATGCAGCTGAAAGATCAGAAACTTTTGTTTCCAGGTTTATCTAGCCATGGTAGCTAATTATGTCTGAACTTGAATAAAGTGGTTAGTCTTAACCAAGGTTTATGAAAGCAAGGTAATTAAAACCATAGTTTACAGTTGTGATTTATTTATTTAACTTTTCTTCTACAATAACAATAGCTGTTGACTAATAAAAGTAATTGTGGTTAGCCAAAAATGGAATAGAAGCATCCTGATGTCTCTGCAAAAAGGGAAATCAAGCAGAAATATAATCCAGGCCTACCCCCATAATGCAAAACCCTACGGGAAAGTTCTAAAGCAAATTTGGCAGGGGGCACATAGGACCGCAGGTACAAGAAGAAAAAAATTGCTTTCCTTCTATTCATGGTAGCCATGCTGGAATAATGGTCTTTCCGGGAACAAAAGGCTAGACCCAATTCAACACCTTTCTTCCAATCAATATAGCACATGTTTGTTAAGATATACTGAGAAATATTTGGTTCCTGCTTTTAAAAGATGTTCAAAACTGCCTAAATGCTGATCAATTTTTCAGTCTAGATAATGCCTTAATGGATTTTTATGTTGAAAATGGGTTAGTGTAGTTCAGAGTAGAGTAGTTAACATTTTATGACCAATTCAATATGTGAAAAAGTACATACATTTACAAAGTACATACATATATTGAACAAAGAACACTTTGCTTCCAGCTGTTAATCAATTTTTAATCCTGGAGGGATTAATTTAGTGACGAAAGTACATTTCTAGTTCTTCAGTCTCTAGCTGTGTGGGCACTTGCAAGAGATAGAAAATAGAATCAACTTTTACAGGCTGAATTTGGTTCAGAAAGCTGAGTACATACACCACGGTATCTCAGTCTTGTTCATTTCCACATATGATCTTCCCCCCAGCCTTTAAAACTTTGTTATTTGTCCTTTAAAAGATGTCTATTATCTCTTATTTATCAGTATCAAGTCACTCTTTATCTATCAAGCCTGGCTGCACAGCAATCCTACCCTGATTTCTAAGATCAAGCACTTTTGTTTCATAGACCAGTTTTAGGTTCTGGCTGCTAAAGACACGCTAGTTTGCTTCTGCTGGTTTCTCTCTCAGCTGTATCCACCAAATGAATCTGTTTGTTATGAACATACCATATCCCTATTCAAAATTATTGAGCAAATACACTGAATGTATACAGGGGAAACAAAAGTGTAACAGCATGTACCAACCCAATTTCTATGTTTCTTCCAACTTGGAGTGTAAACAAAGCTGTAAATTCTTACAATAGTATGTGCACAGGGCTCTTTGTGCACCTTCACCTGAATGTTGAAAATAGGACACATGAACAGCAGCTGCATTTCTTATTTTCTAAGTATTCCATGGACATGTGGTATGAACCTCTCTTTCCATTCTAAACTAGGAATCACTCAGTAATTGATCAGGGCCAGTAAAGGGCAGGATTTATGAAATGTAAACACTGAATTTTAAGATTCTTCCCTATTTCTGTTGTATCCCTAGTTCCTGTTGTTATTCCAGAGCTGCTGATTGACTGAAAAGACTATCTAAACAGAAGAGATAGAAAGAGATGATACTACAATTATTTTCAAGCTAAGCCTCTATGTTGCTCTACAAGCCAACAGTCTTTGTTGTGCAACTGCTTCTTCATTTATTCACCCTACCCACATAATTTGGCCTTATTTCAATTATGGCTAGTAGGCTGCAGCCTTGGTTAGGATGGGATCCTACCTAAACAGTCTAAAACCTCTTTACACTGATACATTAATCTGAATAAATTTCCTGTTTTAAATTTCTCAGTTGTATTTGCCACCATATAAATTAAATAAAATATGAATGAGGATCAGGATTGTAGCTCTAGATATCAGAAATATCAAGCATCCATGACAGATTTTCTTTATATCTCTAGATCCTGTGTAGATATTATTCTGGAATATGTTATATTATATTCAACATATGACAGGGGCTATTACAGAGAATCCTATTTATCTGCTTTTTAAAAGTATGCAGAACCTCTAGGTTTGCAACATACTAATTTTAATAATAGCAGATAAAATCAGTATAGTACAATATGAGAAATCACTTAAATGTAAGAAGTGACATGAGAAAATATGGAAATTAGCACTGCTTTTAAAATAAATATATTTTCTTAATCAGAAAAAAGAGGAATTCAAGAATGATAAACTTATACAAAATGGTCATCCAGAAGGATAATTACAAATATGTATGTATGTATATATCTTCATATATGTATTTTTTCATATATTAGAAACTATGAAATGTAGACCCTAACTATGATATAGTTTTTCACTTTATATTTATTTAAAATAAACATTTATTTAATTATTTAATTATTTAAATCAATAAAATAATTATTGAACAATTATTTAAATTAAATATTTATTTTGAAAAATATGATTTCAGAGTGGGAAGAGGGAACTTTTCCATTGTCCTGCAGCTCTGATAACTAATATGATGGCTTTAATACAGTAAAGAAATAAAGTACGCCAAGTCAATTAAATTCTCTGTATCTGTATGATATTATACCCTGAAGAGCAGTAGCAAGCCTATTCAAGCATTACTTCTATGAAGTATATTAGAGCTATCTTCTTCTAGAGGGAAAAAGGAAGAAGAAACTATAGGTGTTACAAACACCACCTAACTATTGGGCCTGTCTTTAAAACCTTCTCCTATTAATGTACACTTCATCTATTTTGATAGCTATATTTACAGGGACATTTTCCCACTAACAACTAATTTCCATTTTTATGCTTATTCAACAAAATTCACATAATGTGCCTCTTAAAATGAAAGAAGCTTCACTTCTGCAGGCCATTTGAAATTCATTTCCCAAGTGACTTACTTTCAAATAAATGCAGGTGAGTTTAATATGACTTGGGTGATTTTTATCACTCTAGCAGAAAAGAAGGCATAAGGGGCTTACTAGATTCCCTTCTGCTGTGCCATTTCAATATGCAAATTCTTCAGATGGTATCCGTTTTACTGAGAACAAAAGACTGATGTTGATGTGCTTTTCTGAAATGCCAGCAGATGGCTTTATTAAAGACCAAGTGTTTTTAAATCTGTTGAATTAAACTTTCTGGTTTTAACAGTACAGTTGGGATCATTTTTCTCTTTCGGACTGACTTCAGCATAGGAAAGTAAAGCAGATCACCAGTATTGGACTGTATATTACATCTGATTCATTCGTTTTAAGAGTGGTTTAGTCTGCATCCAAAAAAACTGTAATTCAGCAAAAAATAAATCAAGAGCACCATGTTCTTAGAGAATTTCTTTGGACACAATAGTACAGGATACCTATAACAAAAAATGGAGGAAGGTTCAAGTTTTTTTCAAGCATTGTAAAAACACGTTAGTTTCTTGCACAAGAAGGAGAGTGGGAACAATGGCAACAATGCTCAATGGCAACAATGCACTGATTTCTATGTGTTCAAGGGAATTACGTATCTGCACTGGATAGCATTTTCTAAACAGGGAGGCTCTTCAGGTAATTTGAACCATGTAATTTCTGTGATTTCTGAATTATGCAAAGAGCATTTATTGACAGAGGATTTACCCCTTTAAAAGTGAGGGGTGGGGGTGACAATGAGAGCTAGTACACTTTTTCACTTGCCTTTTCTTTGTGTGTATACTCTTAGCACACCTAAATGAGTAATAGCAGAGCTATTTATTTATAATTTGTATACCTCTAGTGAATGAAGAAGGAATCCCTGTATCAGTAAAGACCCAAATGAGACTCTAGCAAAGCCAATAGCAGAAGCTATATAGAATTTGCCCCTTATCTTGGTGCAATACAGTGGTATATAGGAAAGGACAGCATTTGTGATACTAATTACATAGAAACCTATGGCTCTGTATATCATTATAGAGTAGGGCTTTCTAGGTACACATTCATATGTATAAGTATTAACACTGTCCACTTGTGGCAATCAAAACCATACGGAAGATACAATTTCAACTGTAGAGCAATAGTCTAATACGAAAAGTTGATGTTAGAAAAAATTGTATTATCTTGATGCCTTATTGCAAGAATTCTTGTAACATTATGCTGGCATAGTGATCTGGAAGAGATCTTTGATTTCTGTTAGGATTTAGTTGCCTTTTCGGTGTTGAGTTTCAACACAGGCAGCATTAAATCAGGATATTGTTCTGCCATCACTTCTCTGATGAGACTACAGGCTTGTGTACCTTCAGTATCCATTGGCACATGCAACTTGATCTCTGACCTAAAACTGATCAGTCAGCCTGAACAAACCATAGGAATTTCACAAACATGAAACATATTCACTGCTTAACAGAAACAGAAATGGAATGAAGTACTTCAGTAAACACTACACTTCAGCAATTGCAACATAAAATTAAGTTTAGCTTGCCATAAAATGCATCAAAGTAGATATCAGCCATAAAAACATATGCATTTTATAATGGCACAAAAACTGACACAGCAACAAATATAAAAAAGAATAAATCTAAAGTATTTGCTGGCTTACTAGAATTCAGTTATGATACACCAAGCTGCCATTCAAAAGTATAATTCAATGTCATCTTAATCAGCTACTGTATTTCAAGAAATTACATAAAGGTATAAAATCCAGTTACATTTTCTTGGAATGAACAGAGGAGGAAGGGACTGATGAAAGGCTCAGGTGGGCGCCTTTTAATTTTATTATCAAATTTGATCCATTCCTCTATTTTCTGGAGCAGCTTTTCAAAACACTTAAATAGTTGGAAGTCTCCCATAAATCTTAAGGATTTTCATTTTTAAACAATGAAGAACAAACAGTCTTTTGAAGGTCTGTACTTCAAATGGTGCAGAGAAATGTTCAGATTTAATCCTGTTACTATGTGTATCACAAACTGTTGGTAATATCTTAAAGATTATTTTAATGAAACTTTCATCAAACATATATTGCTTTCACTAAAGTGGTTTCTAATCTTCATGCTGTAGGAATATGTTTTTTTCTTCATGCTGTAGGAATATGCCTCATGTGCTGATCAACTTACTTCGAGAAAGATTTTCGAGAGCTTTGCCAAGTTTCTTACTTTCTTGAAGGATATGGTTTAATTCATCAAAATCACGATGCTCTGATTTTGACCTCCAATCCCATTTCAGGTGTCCTACCGATCGTGGCACTAAATAAAATAAAGCAATTTCAGGTTATAAAAATCTACAAAAAAGGCGTAAGGCTCCCAGGTTTGCTGAAATATCTCCCCAGTCCTAACATACACGTTGCTTAGTTAGTATTTTAAAACTGAAACTAATGTTTTGTAGCTTTGTTTCTCTAGAAACTGATTTTCACATCTTTATGAGCATGCAATCATTTGTAAATAAGCTGAATTTAAATAATTAAAACAAAGCCTCTCTAACTATGCTACAACAAAACTTTAAGTAAACGTCAGGAGGGTATGCCTTCCATTTACAAAGTATTCTGAGGAAAAAGCACTGCAAGGGGGTTCATTTTGCAAGAGACAAGGGCTTTACATATATTAAGGAGAGAATCTTTAAACAGGACCATATTTATCTTAACCAGTGAGAAATGCAGCAAAACACTGCAATGCTCTTGCCAGTTAGATCTCACTTCAAAATTCTCCATTACATTCTTCCCTTCCCCAATTCGCTATTTTGTTCAATCATAGATCTCAGCATTCTGTAGTCACTGAGCATGCTCAATCCTCATTGGCTTGTTTGGGCACTGTTGGGGAAAAAACAAAAATACGTTTTAAAGTAAGTGCATAAATAAGTAAAATCAGGGTTTATTCCCTACTGTTTTGTCTAGGTCCATATCACATGAGATTCTCTCCTGTTTCCTAGTTGCTGAATTCCTCACTTCAATGTTGTATTATGTTACAGTCCATAGGGGTTTTCATCATTAAAATATGATGGAATAAATGACGTAAGATTACTGGACAATGCTAGACACTTTTTATTTCCAGCATAATAACCCACTTCTCTGATTGGAAATTACTTTGGCCTTCTTCTTCCTTTCCATTAACTCAGCAAAATAAAAGTCCTGTGACCATGTGATATGAACTCATAGAGTAGCTCTTCCCCACTTTAACACTCACCTACAGAGAACTGGGATAACAATGAGATAAAATTTAAGAAGAGCCCTGAGTGATGAGATCAAGAGCCCATCTGATTTAGCATTCTGTGACTTATAGTGGCCAAGCAGATGCTCCTAGAAGCTCATAAATATGGACAGGATGGCAGTAGATCATTTCTACCATGCCTGTGATTATAGAAATACTAAAACAGCCCATTGACAGCCTGATCCTCCATGAATTTGTTAGATCATCTACATCACCACCTCTGATGGCAGAAAATTCTACCATTCATCTGCATTAAGAAATATTTCTCTTTATTGGTCCTAAATCTCTCCAATACTTCAGTTTGTAAACAGGGAGAAAAAAGTCTATCCACATTTTCTATACTAGCCACAGCTTCAAACAGAAGGAATGAAGGCTCCTTTCATATGACCTGGGACTTTTTGAATTACTCCCATAGGCAAAAATAACTATGAAACTGCAATTCCTTTGCCATCAAAGTAACAGAAGGTTTCCTCTTTTGAAATATTAATTTATAACTTTAAATATTCAGGTTTCAACTGCATAAAATAAAATGCCTTCAATAAAAGTAGTACCAACTTCATTGGTAATCACAATGATCACTACAGTATTTTTTTTTACTGAATGTCTAGGATAACTCATTACTAATATTTTTTACCTTTTCTGAATCTCATTGTTCAGCATTTACTAAAGCCAGTACTGAAGTTGGTTAAATCTCCTGCCAAAATTCTTGAATTAGCATTATCTTTTACTCAAGAGGTAATACCTATCAAGTAATGTAAGTAACATAATATATTAGATTTGCTTCAGTTTAATCAAAAAGGAATTTTAGGGCTTTTCTTGTTTCTTATTGTAACCAACCACTTTCTTCCTTTTAGATTTTTTTCTATGCATGTACTTCAGTTAGCTCCTTTTATCCCTAAAAATTCTTCTTGCTACGTGGCTTTCAATATGTAAAAATGGCAAATTAAAACTTACGTACACAGTGGAATTAGAAAATGCAGAGAAAACCATTAGAGTTGTCTAGAATCTACACTGACATTCTGCTTCCAATTTAACCATAGGGCAAACAAATGTATCCACGCTCTCTAAAGAGAAGGTACAGGCTGACTCAGCTTGAGCACTTGATACTTTAAAAAGTACAGTATGTCTATACAAATGCATATCAGATACATATCCAAATATACATGAACCCTGCAATCTGAATATTGATTAAACAGACAATAAAATTTGAAACTTTATCACAAGCAATAGCACTATATTATTGTTGCACATGATTCAGGCCTCCTGTAAAACACAAGACAGAGCATGCCTATATTTATCAAATTAATTTAAAAATTAAATTTATAGATACGCCCACAGAAACATTAAAATCAAAATGTAAGTATAGAAGGTAGAAAAAAATCACACACTACGTTTAATACTTCCGTACATGTTTTAGATTCTGGTGATGGAGGAGAAATGCTGGATACTGCAAGGTCACTTTTTGATTTTTTAGGCTTCTTTGCATTTGTCTTCCAGGGTTTATCATAACTTCTGAAATCCCTTCTTGTTCCCTTGTGTTCTGCTGTAAAAAATGTATTTGTTTAAGTTTTTCCAGATCTTTTATATAAAGTAATCATCACTCCACAAAATTATTCAACATATGTGCATCATAACAATTACATAGACCTGTTGAATAAGTCATTTCATTTATGTATGCCTTTGATAGATGTTCATAAAAAAACAATGTTGTACAAGACTGCATTTGCATAATAGCTTTTTGATATTGTCATAATCCAAACTATACTCTGATAAAATATATCCAGTTATAGTAAAGAGACTTGAAGGATTGTTTTTGGATATAACCATGTAACCAAACAGCCATGCAAATTACTACTTGTTTAAATTTATGTTCATGTAGAAAAAACTCTTAGCATTTATATCTCTGTTCATAGGTTAAAAAGATCCACATGTAAAATGAAATATTAATCTATATCATGCGTTCCATCAGTACGGCCTGGAACTTTACATCTGGACATTATGAGCAATATCCAAAGAGGAATTTCTTTAAATATACCTGTTAATATGTGGTGACTTCTCCTGATTTGAACTGAGGGGCATCCAGATTGTATGGTGTTACTGCACATTAGTAACTGATATATTAATGTGAACGTATTAGTTTGAAATGAAGAGTAATTGATAAACCCAGATAAATCTCTAGTCAGATCATTTAATTTAATTAATTAAATGTGGACAGATGTAAGTGTTTTGGACATACAAAACATATGATATCTAGGCATACAACCTCTGGGCAGATAAATTTGATCTAATAAAAATATAATAGTTTTGGTATGCAGTACAGAATTGAGTTCACTTAGAATTCCCCAATGAATAATCATTGTTCTACATACCTGAAGCTTCACTCTCTGCCCAGAGAGCAGCAGATCCAGACAGTGTCCTCTGAATCTGACCATGGCTCCCCTGTTTGGACTGAAGATGGTCAATGAGAAATGGAATTGGATGATCAGGAGTCTCTGTTATCAGCTTGGTCATCAGTTCCTTAAAATCATCAAATGAAGATGTGTCAAATACATGCCCTGAAGTTCGTCTTGTTTCAGTGGAAGTTGACATGTAATTGATGTTCTCATTAATCAAATCCTCCTTTAGGATTTTTTTTTTTGCAAGAAATGCAGAATATTGGAATGCTTGAAGGACAAAACTATATATTACTGAAACCACCTCAAAGAGCACAAAGAGCCAAAGAAAATTTGAATCAGAAGTACAGAATTCTGTTTCCATGTGATTTTTTTTTTTTGCTTCAAAATAAAAGTAAAAAACCAAGAATGTTTCTCCTTTAAACCATATGACAACTCTGGAAGAAGTTATTTAATTGGCAGAAAGGGTTAGCTGTATACAGTCCATTCTTTGTTTAAATATGGTTTGTTGATTAAACCACATTAGCTGGTTCCATAAAGTACAAAGTCATAAACTATGGCTTAAAGGCCACTTTGATTAGAATCAGACACTGCACACGACAACTGAGCACTTGGTGTATATCCAGTCAATAATTCCACTTGGTTTATGTATCAATGATTTTTATTAAAATAATCATATACTTTTCTTCATTTGTATATTTTTCAAACTCACTCTATAAAATGTTCAGGGAAATCATTTATTCTTTAACAATAAGAACCTGACAACTTCAGCTCCCAGAACAGAAAGGACTCATTTCTAAATTCTTTGCATGCAAGTTAATTATTCTAGATAATTTACATAATCTTCCTCTTTATTGCATCATTTTGTTCATCTGTTCATTCATATATTTGATTTCACCTTGCTGAAACCATTATCTACATGCTTTTTAAAAAGTCATGCTTTGAAAAGGTTTTGCACATGTTTTTCTGAATTAACTTGTTTTACTGCTTTCTTTTAGTAATCTTTTCTCTTTTGCATCTCATTATCTTTCAGCACCAACAACCCATCAATCTTCAAAAAATCAGCACAGGACTATCAAATCCAACTCCTCACATTGACTTAGCTTTGAAAACCAGCCCCATGATATTTTCTATATACAGGATCTTGTGTCAAGTACATTTAATTTAAAATATTACCTTTCCTTTTTTTAAAACTGAGAGAATGGTTTACCTCTGATTTATAATAGTTTTTATTATTTTACAAGTAACGAAATGCAGCCATGCCTACACAATTATTCCTAGTGAAATTCCCAATGAATTTTTTTTAGCCTTGGAAGGAGAATGGTGCACTAGCTGATGATTTGCTCAGATGTTCACATATGTATGGGAGTGAGTATATAGGTGCACATGTGTGTGCATACACCCACCCACCCACCACATATTCCTTCTCTACACTGGGCAAACACTGCAGCCCATTACATTTTGCCCATTAAGTATAATGTTATATTATTACTATTACTCTCTTCTATATGCCTTTCTGTCCTTTATGAAAAGAGGGGGGAACAGCATCCATCCTTCGTCTCTTCTGGCTTTAAGGCAAATATGTTTTTAAAGGATGGTGTAGTGCTGGCTTCCAGAAAGCCTCAAGAGAGCCCTGCAACATATACCGAATCTAGTACCAAGAATAACTGCCAGTTCCCCAGCCTTCAGGAGGCAATATATGAGCAGCAAGAACAGCCAAAGGAATGGAATAGGGGAAAGAGCACGGAAAAGTAGAAATAGTGCTGGATGCATATACAAGCAACATCCATGGCAGGTATAACATGCATGCCATTATAACATAAGCAGTGCTTCTTAGAAGTAAACACCCAGCCTAGAAATATTTCATCCACATTATCCATCCATTCAATTCAAAAGAAAAGCAATTCATACTCTTTCAGACATGCCAGCAATGTCTTTCATTTCCCTTTCTCCTAATATCATATTTCCCACCCCACCCCCATAATTAGATTGATAGGCAACATTCTTTTAACAAGTTCTTGAAACAGATCTCAGTTTGGTCTAGTGGTTAAGGTGCTGGGCTAGAAACCAGGAGGCTGTGAGTTCTAGTCCCGTCTTAGGCATGAAAGCCGGCTGGGTGACCTTGGGCCAGTCACTCTCTCTCAGCCCAACTCACCTCAGAGGGTTGTTGTTGTGGGGAAAATAGGAGGAAGAAGGAGTATTAGGTATGTTCGCCGCCTTGAGTTATTTATAAAAATAATAAAGGCAGGGTTAAAAAATTAAATAAATAAACATCCAAATCCTGAAATTCTGTCAGTAAAAACAAATGTCTATTAGAAAGTTTTGCTAGCCTGAAGTACTTCTTATCTGACCTTGTAAACCAATGTGCCAGACAGGATGTCCATAGAATTCACTGGAGTTGGCTGGCCAATCAATTTAAATAAAATAATAATAATAATTTGGTGCTATATAGACTGGAGTACAAGCCAGAACCAGTGATACTGTTTTGCCCAACATGTATCTGTACATAATCTCTCTCTTCTCCATTTACACAACTCTCAGTGGGTCCTAAACTATGGATTTGTCAATTAACCCATTACCCAGGAATACCCCTCTGAGTTTCCCAAGTTTAATAGCTTGGGTCCATCAGATAACTCTACCTCTAAGAATTTAAAGTATTATTTAATATTTTTAACTCAATTTGGACACCGGCTGACTCCAACTGACTCTGGGCAGTTCACAGATAGTAATATAAAAATCAATACCAACCAAAAGCAAGATGGCATTTAGGCACAATATACAAAGAGAAAACAAAGATAACAAACACACCCCAGGGACTCCATATATCTCACCCCAGGGCCTGAGATAACACCCAGGACTTCAAGGCTTTTCAGAAAGCCAGCATGTCTCTATTAAAATCAATCTCAAGTATGCTAAGAATGTTTCTTCCTCTCTTGATCCACAAGACACCTCAGGAAGTTTTCCACCAAGATCAACCACAGATATATTGGTTGTACCTTTGTTTAACCATCTTAAACACTATTTTTAGACCAAAGGAGAAATGTGAAGATTTCGGCTTCAACGTAATGGCTAAAAGCCATTACCTCAGCATCCTGCTTGTCAGCCACACACAAATACAGGCAAAGAGTTTTGTTCTAAAGATTATTTCAGATGCTTTCAAAGTGCTAAATGAAAGGAAAATTAAAATGCAAATTGTTCAGAATTGAATTTTACATAGAAATAAAACCTCATTAATTCTACAATAAGAAAACCATTATCAGTTCAGGAAAAAACTGCAGACTGCTCTTCCCATTAAGTGTTTCATTGATTTCCATTTTCATGAGGTTAAAAAAAATGAAATGAAGTCTTTAACAATTCAGCAAGTAACAGGGACACAAAGAGATAGTGTAGGACTGAAGTGTTCTACATTTTACCTGTCAACTTCCTGTATTCTAGTCAAACTACAAACATATTTAGGATGAAAAAGTTTAAATGTTCCTGGTCAAACTGAATGTTTCAATGATCCACTGAAACATTCAATTTCAACAGTGGTGCCTAAACTTTTATATGCAACTGTATGTGTACAGTTATATCATAAAATATTCATGATTTCCATATGACCTGGTAATTTCAGAGATGAGATAAAAACATGGGGAGCTACTTCATACTGAATTAGAAAACTGATCATTATTGATCATATTATCAATACTGGGATAAGCAACTTGGTACCATCTAGATTTTTTAAAATTACAAATCCCACAATCCCTTGCAAATAAACATGGTGAAGAAGACCAGTGAGAATTAAAATCTAAACATTTGGGGTAACCAAGTTTCTAACTTCTGGTCTACATTCATTTGCATAGCTCTTTTTGAAAAAAGTCTTTTCTATCTGGAATCACCTACTGAGTGTATGTATTTCGTAGCTATGCATAAAAATACGTAGCTCTTGCCTATGTATTACCTCATGATATTCTAACCTTGTTAGAATATAGATCTGGAATAGGGAATCCCACTATTCAGTCAGCATTAACTCACATAATTCCACCATGTGTTCTTATAATCCAAAATAACTTTTTTGTTTATGGCAAGTTCAGTGGGAGGGCATGCAACTTACAGATATATTGGGAATGCAGATGTAGGTCCTGTCAACTGGTAGCAGAGCAGATATATGAGATTATGAACTGATGGGTAAATTGAAGGAAATGTACAGAGAATAATGAGGTAAAAAGAGTTTTGTAGCTTATCTGGCTATGTCTTTGCAAATATAACTGAGGACTTCCACCCCTTTGTACCATTAATATAGTCAATTTGGTATCTGTGTACTCCATCTGGTGATGTTCCCTAATAAGCATTGTTTTGATTGTTGCAGGACTATAATAGCAGTAAAGAAATCACTGGATTGGTAGAAATAGATGTCATTATCTTGCTTCATTTCTGTTTCCTAGATCATACAATCCAACTATGTTTTCCTCTGTATTATTTCCAACTTTGTCATTCCAGTCTCCAACCACAAGTAGCACATTATTGCTCTCCTGTTCTTTCAATTTCAGGCTGAACTTGACCACAAAACCCATCAATTTCCTCTACTGCATCAGTAGTTGAAGTATAAACTTGGATAATCAATATATTAAAGGATTTTTCATGAAGCCTAATTGATATTATTCAATCACTGATTGCACTGTTCCCAAGTATTGTCCTTGCTGTATTCTTCCTGATTGTGAAAGCAATGCTATTACTTCTTGGTGTTTGTGTCCTAAGTAGTAAACATTATGATCTTCCGACAGAAAATATCCAGTTCCAATTCTTTAATTCACTGATGCCTAAGATGTTAATGTGTAATCTATTCATTTCATCTTCACTAAGTCAAACTTTCCCATGTTCAAGCTTCTTATGTTCCATGTTCCCACATTAATTATATTTTTAGCTTCATATTTTCTTCTTAGCATGGCAACATCAGAAACTAGAAGTCCTGAAGGCTTTAATCTAAACACATCATAAATTCCATTATTACTCTGAAGGATCCTCAGCTATTCCTCATTAGCATGTTGAGTGCCATCTCACCTGATTGACCCATGATCCAGCACTATATTGTCAATCACTTTATATTGCCCATCCACGTGGTTTTCTTACTAAAATACAGTAGGGTCTACAACTGCCTTCTCCTGCACAGTATGAAATGATACCTTTGCCTAAAGTGATCGTCCTCCAATATCTTTTTAGATCACTGTTGCCTGGCATTTGTCACTTATCCTTCCCAGGAGCACACACCCACATACACATAACTGCCATGATGAGGCAGCACTGCTTTTTTTCAGGCACACACAGAAGGGCTTACTACAGAAAGTGTAAGGCTAGACTTGCCACCTTAATGACATACATCACCTTTAATGATTCACCAAGTATAAACTGTGACCACTGTCCATTAATGTAGAAATATTCCCATTCCGACAGAAAAATATAAGCATATTCATGCCAGGCTTCATTACAATGATCCAATCACCTTCTAGCATTCATATCACCGTCCCTTCACAGAGTCGCCCTGAACATTTAAAGTGAGATATGGATGACATTCTGCAGCATCACTGCAAAAGATGTTTCTCATACTGAAGAGGCTCAGTTATGTGCACCAACGTTTCTCTGTGCATAAATCTTTAGACCTTTGATCTTCTAACTCTGTATTTTTCATTTTTTGTATTAGCTGGCTATCTAATTACTTTATATTTCCCAACACAGGTTCAGGTCTAACATGCTATAGTCAGACTTCAAGGCCAGCCACCTGAACAAAGGAGAAAGGGAAGGAATGTGTGAACTGGCATGTTCTAAAAAATGTCTGCAGCAATCAATGAATGAGTAAAAGAAGGAAATATGTCTAATTAGAATAGTGAATAAAGAGTATGAGAACGTTCTCAAAGTGAGAAGCTCAATGCAGGCCAAAGCCTGGAAAAGTGTTGTACACCAGCCAGTTTTAAGAGGTACACCTGCTCTTTCCTCAAAGTAGGATAAGGTGTTTCCAAGCAGCAGAAGGGACCGAAGGTTATTCTTCCTGTGTATCATTTTTCCTTTAATATATTTAGTTCTCAGCTAAGAACTTTTATTTTTGCCTTTGGCTTATTCAATAAAACATGTTATCTTTCACCTCTTTTGTGTATTCTTTGCTTCTTAACTGCAGAATTGCTTCCCACAACCCATCTAGCAAAATACATTCCTTAAACACAAATAATTTGTCTGAAATAGGTCAGGATTGGTAAACACATGTATAGGAAAATACTTCTTTCTTAGTTTGTATCCCTAGTGTCATCCAGGAGCTCACGAAGGCAAAGATAACACTCCTCCGGTTTCTCTCACAACCATCATTCATGAGGTATGCTGAGCTGAAAGGAATAACTGCCCCTAGAAGCGAGCTTCTAGGGCAGAGGGTTGACTTGAACTTGGATCTCCCAAATCCTAATTTAGCACCTTAACCACCACATCATATTGGATCTCAGTGTACATCAGTAATCTTTTCCAAATTTGCTGTGAGAACCACTGGTGTACATAACAGGTGCTCAGTCTATGGGCCACTTCCAGTTACAGACAATAAGAGGCAAGCAGTAAAAGACACCCTCCTATAAGAATGAAGAAACACAAATATATAATGTGAACGAATACCATTTTTTAAAAACCAAACAACAACTTAAATGATTAGCAAGTAATATACTTATTTTACCATATAAAGAATGTAGGGTGGCAGAGGAAAGAAGGACTTCTTTTAGAAAAATAGGTACATTTTGGGCTTTTAATATGTCTCCGGTCTTACCCTGCAACTCTACCACCACTCCCACCAAAAAAATCTGGCCCCAAATCTACAAGGTTATTAAGCCACAGACGTAAGAAAATCCTGTAAACATCATCTCAGCTAACTAAACCCAAGTATGATATAAAGTCGAAAGAACCCCAACTTATTTCAACAAGAAAGACTAGAAAAATAGTTTTCAATCCATTTCTACAAGTCCATAAATGCAAAGGTCTCTTAAAGTAAGGAACAATATACTCTTGTGGTCATTTTTAGTATTTATTCCTTGAACAGTAATCCCAAATGCACCTGCAGCAAAAGAACCACTCAAAGAAAGAATTATGGCTCTGAAAGAAAGCATTGTGCAGTTATATAACATAATTAAACCTACATAAACGTTAAAACTGATGAACAGGCAGTTTCTAAGTCTGCCTAAGTTTCATCATTAATCAACCCTTGGAAGAGGGACTTAGCTTCAGAATAGGTCATCTAAAGCAGACAAGGCCCACATACAGGTAGTCCTTGCTTAACAACCGTTTGTTTAGTGACACTGCGGACTTATAAGGGTCCTGAAAAAAACAAGTTATGACCAGTCCTCACGCTTATGACCATTGCAGCATCCCTGCAGTCACATGATCATGATTTGGGAGCTTGACTATTGGTTCACGTTTATGACCATCACAGCAACCTGTGGTCATGTGATTGCCATTTTCGGCCTTCCTGGCTGGCTTTTAGCAAGCAAAATCAATGGGGAACCATGTGATTTGCTTAATGACCACATGGTTTGCTTAACACTTGTGGTGATTTGCTTAACAACTACCACAAAAAAGGTCATAAAATTGGGTTGGATTCACTTAATGACCACTTTGCTCAGCAACCAAAATTCCGGTCTCAATTGTGTTCGTTAAGCAAGGACTACCTGTGGTGGATTTCGGTGCTGCTGCTAGCTCTCAGGAAGGAGGGAGCTCATTCCAGGGAGATAAGAGAACTCTCGGTAGTCTGGGGGCTCTTGGTGGGAAAGCAAAGAGGCTCAAGGTGGCCCCGCCCTAGAGTCTCTCAGGTTATTTGTGCTTGGGTTAGTTAGAGTAGCTTGAGTCTGGCAAGATTCTGTCTATATGGTGAGAACAGTAAAGAACTAGAGTTGGAAGACACTGACTCAGTGTGGTTCTTGGCCTGGTTCCAGCATCAGTCTTGTCAGACTCAAGCTACTCTAACCCAAGCACAAATAACCTGAGAGACTCTAGGGCAGGGCCACCTTGAGCCTCTTTGCTTTCCCACCAAGAGCCCCCAGACTACTGAGAGTTCTCTTATCTCCCTGGAATGCACTCCCTCCTTCCTGAGATCTAGCGGCACATAACCCCCCCCCCTTTTAGGGATGCATTCCATCACACTACCTGTATCTTGCCTATATAGTCATGTATATCATCCAGGCACATTTAGGGCACTTCAGATTGGATTCCAAAAGGTACCTTCTCAGCTGCCCTCAGCAGCTGATGTCAATGCTCAGAAAAGAGCTGCTTTAAAGAGTTGCAGACAGTTCCCATCCCACCCACAAACACAAAAGCACATTTTTGGAATAGGTGCTTTCACTTTTCCGAAACACTGTATAACTCTAGTCACTATTATACTTCAGCCCAAATTTTCCTTCCTGAACAACGAGCATGTATGTTAGCCACTGGCATTTAGTCCCCAAACCCTCTGACTACTTTCTTAGCCTCAATTTAGCTCTATTGTTTATTTTTCAGAGACCTCTGCTCCTTGTTCCAAGCCCTTAAAACATATACTGTAGATCTATATCTAATTCTGACTTTCCTTCAAAGTTAGTCTTAGTGGCCATTTTGCTCTTTCACAGTGTATTTGAGGTTACTATTTTGGAGAATAATTATTTCCTGACTGGAATTGTCAGACTTCTGTGTAATCCCTGAGCCACAATCATAACCTATGAAGAACTTTTATCACATTTTTATGCTAGCTAGGATATACGACCCACTACACAAAAGTCAGATTTATCACTTCAATGCAATAAATAAAAATAGCATTAAAATAGAATACATACATTATTCCTTTCTCCCAGTGTACAAAGTCTTTGATGTTTTTTGCAAATAAGCAGCTGTACAACCTGGAAAAAAAAATCAGCCACTCAAATCCTTTTTGGAATGGAATGTCAGTCAAACTGGAACATGTTTTAGAGCAGTGTTTCTAAAATGTGGCAACTTTAAGGTGTGTGGGCTTCAACTCCCAGAATTCCCCAGCCAGCCATGATCGCAAAGATTGCAGCTAACTCTTAGACAAACAGTTTTCAACTTCCTAATTCAACTCCCATGATTACTTTAAAAAAAATCTTTCTCAACATACAATAGGAACCTCCTGTGGGGCTGCCAAACAGACCAAGGTGCTACATACTACTGGGCATCCTCCATGTACATTTCTAGGTAAACTCACATGTGTGCATAATTACAGAATGCCCAGATGGAATTCAGGGGTCCTTTTCCACAGCCTGGCATGCACGCCCCACAGTATTACTCTGTCTACAACAAACGGAAGAGTAACTACTACTAAAATGGGCAGAAATACCCTAAACTACTATTCAAAGCCACACTGATTAGACTCCATTTGCATTTCCTGTATAGACAATAGTCACAAGCATGCATATTAGGACTTTGTTGCAATGTTTCAGATTCAGTTCTGAAAAAGCGCTTTGGTACATGCAGGAATGCAAATCCAATACCAGTCAGCAACTGATTAAAACAGCTGCAACATTTATCTGTTGTAGAAACCTCCCTGCAGGACTGAAACAAGGTAGTTTTATAAAATGGATAGTTTTATAATGGAAACAAACACTTTTTAAAATAAAGAAATCCTATAGTTGTCATACTCCAGATTAAGAGGAACATAAAGCACTTCCTGATTGGTTATGGCTAGTTAGAAAAATATAATGGGAGTTTTCTACCTTTTAGTCCAGAGTTGCACAATTTTTCTCAGCTTGAGGGCTCCATAAGCTTCGTGTGGCATAGTGAGTGCCACATGCAGATGTGAGTGGGCCTATTTTCCCTTTTTATATTGTATTTATCCATGTGCATTTTTATATCTTTCTTGTTCTTATATTTTATTTTACTGGGGGATTGGATGATACAAAGTTCCCCCTCCCAAACAATCTGCATTTTTTTCTCTTCATCAGTAGAGTGTGCAATGACACCAAGACCTTTTTTCAGCATTACAGTTCCTTCTACTGATAAAGGCATTTCAGTCTTCTCTCTCTCTCTCTCTCTCTTTTTTTTTTTTTACAGATGTTAGATTACGTGGAAAAGGGAAATCAGTCAGAGGCAAGATGATGATGAGGATAATGGTATTTTGGAGATTTGGGGTAGTTTTAAGGGGCAAAACACCCCCTAAAATGGGAAATATCAGATTGATTTTTTGAGATGTTAGGATTTTCTAAGAAGTGGGATTGGGCACCTTAAGTATCAGGGCACCAAGTTTGCTTCTTAAAATCTTTCAGCCCCTCCTTCCCAAAAAACCAAAAAGCTTCCCAAAATGTTGGCCCTACTCACTCTGGGGGGCTCTGTGGAATGCAAAAGTAGTCCTTGCGGGTTGTACATGGCCAGTGGGCAGGGCTTTTGCACCCCATGCTCTAACCTACTAGTTGTTGGTTATCAATTCAAGAAGAGGCAGAAGGCTTCAGGCTGCTCTGGCACTCTTAACTATTACGTCATCCAGAAATAGCCACTGAATAATATATCCAATGTCATTCTAATGCCTATTTGTGGAGATTACGAGCAGTATAAATAAAGGCTCAGCAGTAACTAAGGATTCCAAAGCCTTAAGAATTTGATACAAAGACATTTTTCAAAAGATGCCTAAACAACTTCTAAACAACATTTCAAATTCTTTGACTATGTTTACTGATTCAAAAAACACTCATATGAAGATGTTTTTCTCACTAAGATAAAAACAATGGAAAAAGGTAGCTCACAATTTCCCTTCCTCCGATATATGAAACTGAACTTCCGACTCAGCAGCTGCTTCTCCAGAACATCGCTGTGCCAGCAAGGGGGGCAATTCTTTGGGAAACTTGGTACTATTGTGAAGGAGCATAGAGCACAGTAATAGAGAAATCCCAGTATCCCAGATACTCCGTGAAGTACAGGTAGTCCTTGCTTAATTACCATAATTGAGACTGAAATTTCAGTTACTAAGCTAAGCAGTCATTAAGCAAATCCAACCCAATCTTACAACCTTTTTTGTGGCAGTTGTTAAGCAAATCAGCTCAGGCATTTGAGCAAACCCCATGGTCGTTAAGTGAATCACGTGGTTCCCCACTGATTTTGCTTGCCAGAAGCTGGCCAGGAAGGTTGAAAATAGCGATCACATGACCATGTGACACTGTGACGTAAATGTGAACCTGTTGCCAAGTGCCCAAATTGTGATCATGTGGCCATGGGGATGCTGTGACAGTCCTAAGCGTGAGGACTGATTGTCATTCAAGTTTTTTCCAGCACCATCATAAGTCTGAACCATCAGTAAATGAATGGTTCAGAAGTGAATTACAGGACTACCTGTAATTCACTTCTGCAATACATTCTGAATTGAATATTTCCATGTGCTGCCGACATATGCAACCCACATCAATTGCCAGTCCATTAAGACTCTGGAACACAATCCCTCCCTTGCACTCCAATTACCAAAAGGAAGAAGCACTGGTTGTGCTGACCTATCTTCTGTGGCTTGACAGAGCAAAGTGATTCTCTGACCCTGTCCAATGGAAACCATGATGACACTGTGTGTCATGACATCATTGTGCAAATGATACAAATCATGCCATTCATGTGATGATGTAATGATACATATGATGTCACTTCCTCCTTTACATCCCCCTCCATGCCCAAGCTGGCAACTAACAGGATACTTGCTTTTCAGTATTTGCTCACAGAGCCAGATAGATAATGGTTCCATAAAAGACTGAGTTATTTGCAGCCTGAAGATGACATATACTCCAGATGGTTTTTCTGATCTTTGCATCAGGCCAACAGAAAAAAATAATTAATCAAAGGAAGACTCTGATGGCAGCAGACATAGATCCCCTCACAAGTAACAGCTCAACTGTATTTTTTCAAATGTCAGACAGATGAAGCAATAAACAAGTATGTCCAGGATGGAATCTCCATGCAGAGGAGGTGGATAAAAACAGCTTCAGAGCAAACAAAGGGTATATTGTGTATAGTGTGAGTGGATCTAATTCAATGGGAGAATGAAGAGTTGGAAAAAAAAAAGTACAGAGAAGGGCAAGTCATACAGTAAAGAAGGAACATACAGGTTAATGAGCAAGAGAGCATACAATAATTATTATTATACACAACAATGTGAAATCACAGCTGCCAGTTCTTTAGCTGGTGTTGACCTTCATTCACATCAAGTTCTTCTTAAGAACCTAGGATGTCATAATGTATTGGCGTAGTATCTGTACATGCGGATCAGCGTAGTGTATGTGTGGATCAAAGCAGTGTGTGGCCTTTTGTAATTGACAGATGGAAATTTTGTCAATGCATAGATTTTCTAAGTCTCATCCAAGCTTTTTGGGCATGGCACCCAGTGTGCCAATAACCACTGGAAACACCATGGGCGGTTTATGCCATAATCTTTCAACTTTGATTTCAGATATTGATACTTTGTGATCTTCTCCAATTCTTTGTCTTTTATTCTACTATCCCCTGGTATTGCCACATCAATTATCCACACTTGCTTCTTGTCAACCACAATTAAATTTGGTGTGTTATATGCCAATATTTTATCATTTTATATTCAGTCTGTAATATTTTAATATGCTCCTTTTTGACTACTTTTTCAACTATATGTTCCCAGCAATTTTTCTTTACTGGCAAATGATAATTTTACAGATGTTCCAGTGAATCATTTGGCAACTATGTTATGACATTGTTTATAGTCAGTTGGTGTGATCTTCGTGCACAAGCTGAGTATATGACCTGTTTCTTCTGCTTCTTTGTACAATCTGCACTTTAAATCATTTGATGATTTTTCAGTTCTGGCCTCAATTGCATTAGTTCAAATAGCTTGTTCTTGAGCAGCCTTCAGTTTCTTTTTTTAATGTTCTAGTTGTAAGCGATTGCCAGGTTTTATCTTTATCCACTTTTCCCTCAATCTTTTGCAGAAATTGACCATGTAATGCTTTTCCTTGCCAGCATTCTGTTCGTGGTTTTTATTACATTATTTTGATATTCAAGTTTTGTTTCCTGTACATTCATAAGTTCCCATTTTTAACTTGTATTAGTGCTTATTCTTGACTATCTTTTACATAATCAGCCAATGCATGCTTTTCTTCTTTGACCGTCTGTTTGACTTGAAGTAAACTTCTGCCTCCATTTCTGCAGGGCAGGTATAATCTATCAATATAACTACAGGGATGTAATGCATAGTGAATACACATGAGTTGTCTTGTTTTTGGGTCCAAACTATTCAATTCAGCATGTGACCGTTTAATAATTCCAGCAGTGTATTGTATAACAGGTATGGCGCAGGTATTGGAGACTTTAATGGTGTTTCCACCATTCAATTTTGTCTTTAGCAATTTTCTCACTCTTTGGATGTATCCTTTACTAGTCACATTTTTAACTTGTCCATGTTTGATGTTATCCGACTGTAAAATGCCCAGATACTTGTAGGCTTCATACTGATAGCTCCTAATGGTTTGGCCATTTGGCATTTCAATTCCATTACTGTTCATGATTTTATGCCGATTTATTGCTTTCTCTATCCCGATTTATTGCATTTGTCTAGGCCAAATTCCATTGCTATATCTGTGCTAAAAATTCTTACAGTATTTGTCAATGACTGGATTTCAATTTCTGATTTTCCATAGAGCTTCAGATCATCCATATAAAGCAAATGTGAGATTTTATTAGCATTTTTTGCTGTTTGATAGCCAAGATTTGTTTTCTTCAAGATCACTGAAAGTGGGATCATAGCAATGACAAATAATAAGGGTGATAATGAGTCACTCTGGAAGAAGAAAAAGAAAAAGAAGTAGAGGAGGGGGGAAGGAGGATTTATTAAATGAGTCGGCTGCCCAACTCTCAATGACTCTGGGCAGCTCACAATAATCAAAGAAATTACAATAAAATCAATAAAACATAAACAATAAAGATAAAGCTAGATAATCAGCCCTACCACTAGGTTAAGATGGGGTAGCTGCTTCAGACATTCCTAAAAAGGGAGCAGATTGTTAGTTATGTGATTTACTATTATCAAAGTTGCTGCCCTTGAGAAATTTTCTGCCTGGACTGCCCATATAACTTGATCAACCTGAGCTATTAATGCCTGTGCACTGGGGAGAAAGGCATCTCTCACTCCACAAACTGTGGTGAAGCACCAAACACCTGGCAACACATGAATAAGAGAAAGAGGAAAGGATATATGGAAGACATTTAAAAAATAAAAAAATATTAAAAGTTAAGGAAGACTTCTGTGTCTCTCTGCCAAAGGAAGCTTACAGTACTATTACCGGATTCCTTGTGGGTGAGGCTTCTTTGTCTCGAGAGACCAAGAGAGTCATAAAAGTGAGACCACCAGAAGCTGTCCGAACTCTTTATGGCAGGAAAACTGAATCTGGTGGTATAAATATTAATTTCTTTTACCAGGGCAGGACTAGGAGAGCGTGCTCTCGAAGTGATTCGAGTAAAACGGGAAAGCAGCAGCACGCAAAAAAAGAGTATGTGTCAGAGGAAAAAAGGAGGCGTGAGCGTGCCTATGCACCGGCAATTCTTTAGGTAAAGCACGCGGGCGCGCAATTACCACGGAAGAGAAGAGGACGACCAGTAGTTGGACAATGAGTGCACCTTTGGAAGACCTGAAGGACCAAGTTAGGGTCCGATCGTCACGGAGATGTGTCTGACTGGTCCCTAATAGCCGACAACGACTTGATGGTACATAATCAATCAATCACCAAACGCGGACACTCCCGTATCGCTTGCTCCCAGCACCAACTGCAATTTCAATTAAAGCAAACTCGAAGTAACTTGGCACGACCCAGCCGCACTTGCCCGGACAGACTAGGCGCGCGCGAGCGGCTCCCGCCAAGAACACCCGAGCGCTGCCGCCTAGGTCCAAGCCCAGAAAGCTGGAGACTCGGCGGTGCTCTTACCTCGAACAGGGGCCCGATCTTGTTCCTTTCCAGGTAGGCTTGGATCCTGTTTTGCTGGTGAGACGCCATCAGCTTGCCGAGGAACGAGATTGGTGTTCCCTGCTGCTTCTCCGGCGCCTCCTGCTAACCCCCTTCGCAGCGCTCCAGCAGAAAGAGCAGGGTGGGAACGGCAGGGCGGGGACGAAAAAGCCTGCGGTCCAACAGCGGCACCGGTCCCTGGACTGCCTGGAAGCCCCGTCCCCCGTTACAGCCGAGCTCGAGCTGGGGGGCGGGAAAACCTTGCCATCTCTCCCACCTCCATTGAGGGTGAAGCTGGAACGCGCGGGCTAGTGCGCAGCGAGGGGGGCGCGGCGGGAAGAGCCGTGCGTCGCCTATGCAGGCGCTCGGTTCCTTGGTTACAAGAAGCGCAGCCCCGGCTCCACTTGAAGCCACATCGCCAAGCTGCCGCCTTAGCGACAGCGCCTCTCGCAAAGCCAATAGCAACGGCGCTGCTCTTCCCAAGCGGAGCCAGGCGAGGGCAGTCGCTTCCCTCTCGGACTGCGACGACGCCCGCGCTTCTCGCTCGGGTCAAGGGATTGGGCTGGGAGAAGGCTCAGGAGCGCCCCGCAGTAGCAGGAGTCGCTTCTGGCCGAGCTGAAATGCGTCCTTAAGCGTCGCGTGCGCAAACGACTTCGAGGACGCTGGAAGCAGCGCCCATTCCCGCCCAGCTTCAGCGAATACACGGCCTCTCTCACGTGGTCTGTAATTCTTCCCGTGATTTCTTTCAGCTCTCGCCCCATCGCTGATCTACACTTGGGAAGCGACCGTGACGGGGGAGGGGAAGAATTACCCTTTCTAGTATCAAGGAGGGTGTTTTGAAGGGAACGCTGCCGGGTCCATTAGCAGCCCTTGAAGTTACGTTTCTTCTTAGTTGGATGCTAATAGTTGTCTTAAACACGCACCTCCCATCCAAGTGGCCAGGAATGGTAGCTCAGAACTGTCCCATAACTTATTGTAGTGATACTTCCGTTACGTGAGATTAAGCCCCACTGAGGTCTCTGGGTGTGTTTAGGAATAAGGACTGCGTGGCTTTTCTTCCTATATGTACTTTATTTGAAAATGTATATATGAATCTTCAGACTTCAAGGTAATTAACACACAAATAACAACCGAGGTTGGACGAGGAGAAAACAACTTGTTTTCAGAAATCGTATAAAATTAAAAAATCGTATAAAAATTCCTTCCATCCTTTACATCAGTTCTGATGCAAGATAAATAAATAAAACCAAGGTCTGAATTCAGCAGCGTCTGGGTCATTATATAGTTCACCACCACACAAAACTGTAAGGTGGATTGTTTGATCTTAAGTGTTGGACAAACTCAGCGGTCATGATTGGTAAAAACCATTATTTATGTGTTGTATGAATTCATTCAGTTGTGGCTTACTCAGTAATTTATGGTTTACCATATTGTGTGAACCAGTATTCTGAACCAGATTTTTTAAAATTGTTGAACAAGCTGTAATGGCCTGGCCTGAATGTGACACTTAAGCCATAATGGATGTATTCACCCAAAGCTAAAATAATGAAACCACATTTTGTTTTAGTATGAGGTATGGTATCACTGGCTAGGTTCACATATTGAGGTTAGCCATAACATGGTTTGTTTGGTTTTGGTTTAGTATGTTGTGTGAATCTAGCCATTGTAGTATGTAAACCATGTTTAATGGCTTAGTGTGTTTGTTTAATAAAACATAGTTAAAGAAATAACAGTTTAGCACACTGTGAGGTCAGTTACTGAGTGCAATACTTTGGCCTGTGGTAAGAAAACATTTACTTGGAGTTTCTAGGCAAAATAATGGACCTGATCTGCTGTAGGAGTTTGGAAGCTGTTATTTATACATCCATTTTCTGGGACATACAAACTCTGTGATTCCCATATTTTATTCTTCATGGATGTCAAAACCCTATGGGGAAAATGGGTATTGTAATATAATAGAGCATTTTCTTTTCTTTTTTTTTCCAGACTGTTTCCAATTCTGGTGGAGAGTGAGGATATCCAACAGTGTTGTCATTTGTTAACAGTCATATGGTTGTTTTTGCCACTTGGGTAAAGGCAGGAGTCCCCAACCCTTTGGGATTGATGGACATATATGGAATGTTGAGAGTGTATTAGGGGCACTTTTGGTAAATGTTCCTTCATTTACAGTACAGCTGCCCTGCAGGATATACAACCAGTTAGAAAATGCTAGCGTTGTGCACAGCATTAATTCCTCAAAGCAGTAACAGACACAGCCTTTGGAAGGCTCAGCAAAGTTGCTTTGATTGGGTTACCAGATTGATTTTGATGTGTAACCACAGCTTCCTGTGAGACTGCCAGTAAACTGAAGTGACTGTGTATGGATTCATGTGCAAAAACAATCCAGAATGGCCCTTGAAGAAGCCCCACCAAGCTTTTGGAGCACCCAGCTGCCTTGGTGCTTCAAGGACTTTTCACACCAACTCACTTTGCAGCGTCCCTACAGATGCTGTGCACAGCCAGGTGAAGCACTGATTTGCCAGAATGGTTCTGCTATTGGGCTTCTCAGTGGATATTTAAAAAAAAAAGATAGTTATTGCCCTTTCTATGCTGAAGATGTAATACATTTGAGGGAAAATTAGCACACCGGTTTGGGTCTTGTCCACTGGTAGTTCATTTTTAGTTAGATATTACTGCTATGGTGAACTAGGTCTTTGGGAGGAAATCAAGCACCAGTGTGTGCAAAAGGGTGGGTGAAAAAAGGTAAGATGGCTATCACATGTGTGCCATGTTGCCAATCTGACACACAGTCTCCATCCAGTGGACACCAATGAAGTCAAGGTTTAAAGATGTTAAGGTGTCGTTGAATTGTATTCCCCAAATTCGGAGTTTGTCTGTTTAAGAAAAGCTTTGTATACAATATGCTTTGAATGTCACGAAAAAGGAGTTTATGTATGCTTGGAAGGATGCACATGTAGCTGACTCTAAAGGAGCCTTAATGAAAGCTGTCAACTCTCAGCCTCTGGACTGGCTATGTATCAGCCAGCAGACAAAAATAGACAATATAATTCCATGTGGCCTAGGATTAACTTGTCATTTAAAAATTAACTGCTGTATATATTGTAATACTTTTACTATTAAAATTATAATGAGAGGTATGTTATGGGGTGTTTTTTTGGTTTTGGTTTACTTTTAAATCTTCTTTTGGCTTTTATTTTTAGCCTGCATTATTTAGGATTCTTTAAGTATACAATTTCTTACTGAATAGTTTGGAATGAAATCGATACAGTTTGTTTACAATGGTTTTTCTTTGTAGCTTTTATAAAATTAAATAAAACTTATATTAAGAAAATATTTTAAAAGAATGATACTTTCATTCTCTGTTACTTCAGATAACTTTGTCAATGTTCCGCCTGTTCAGAAAAGGTCAAAGAAAGTACTTGGACCCAAGATATAGGTTGTAATTGTCAACTGCATATTTGTTTATTCTTGCTTTAGATCTTGCCTTCAAAAAAAAAAAACCCTCATATTATCCAAACCCATTCCTAAATGCACTAAATTCTTTGATTTGCTATAGCTAGAATAATCTCTGCTACCAAACAATGCTATCATTATTTTGCATGTTGTGTTGACTCAAGTAAATGGAATTGTGTTGATTCAATTGTATTATGTAACAGCTCTGCAAAAATATTTGCCTGCCTGATGGGAAAAATCAAGACAATTCATTATACATGTTTTTTTTTCTTTCTTTTAGCCATTTCTAGACTAGAGGGGCAGCTTTAGCAGTTCTTGCATCAAATCTTCACCGTGTGTGTGTGTGTTCATTCATTCATTCTCAGATTGCTTTCTGGGGAGAAGAACAGCTGTTTTCTAAACTATTGGCATGCTAGTGTTTCTTCCAGCTAAATTCATGATAGGCAATTGCTACATTTGCTAAGCAAAAATCTTCTTTTGGAATAAAGTTCTCCCTGATATATCTTTTTATATTTAAAAAGTGTAATAAAAATGGTGATTGTTTCTTACGCCTCAGTCATATGGCAGACACCTTGCTGAAGAATGTGTGTCACTATTTGCCTTTCCTAATCACGGAGCTGGCTACATGCTTTTCCGTGTTAGCCTCAGAGTACCTTTTATATCCTTTAGGAATAGAACTGTACATATTGTGACATGATGAGGTATGGAAATAGACATCTATAATGACGAAGGAAAAAAAAAAAGAGTTATAACACAATTGAGTGATATGAGATAGAATCACCACATTGAATTAATACATTTTTAAATAACCCCATTCAATAAGTTATTCAAAACTCTGTAATCAGGGTTGTAAGCCAGATAACCACTAATGAACAGCTATTAGTAATTAAAAATTCTTACCACTGAAAGGGCAGGAATATCAATGAATTGAGTTGGTTCAATTACGGTAAAAGTGAAAAATTACTTGCTAACAGAGTCCCCTCTGGTTTCTTTTTGGCTTGTAGCAAAAATTATATATAAACTACAGTATACTTTGTTAAAAAATACAAAGGCATTTAGAATTTAAACTTTAGGTTATGTCATATCTAATTTGTCTGACAAGGTATCTTAGTTGGGTGTTGTGGATAAGAACTTCAGTATCAAAATACATGTTTAAGTTTGATTTATAGTAAACAAAATGCATAGTTTAGATCAGAATTGAATTATACTATTGTTTCAACTTTTCACATGTGAGAGGTTGAGAACTAAATTTATAAGGACTGATTGCTCTGGAGGAAAAGATTATGCTGACCTGGTATTACGTCATATTTCTTTATATATGAATAACTAATGGAAGGAAGAATATATAGTATTCATTCTATGATTCTTTCTTTCTTTCTTTTTCCTGCTTCACCTAAAGTTATGCAGGAAGGCTGCCCAATCAGTCTTTTAGCAATGAGTGTTCTTTCAGATAGATAATCTTTCACTGATTAAATCAGCAAATCTCAAAATGAAGATCTCATAATTATGCTTACGGACATCAGTTGTTAGATGGGTTTCACAACTCTTAGGAAAGATTTGGAGAAGCTTCTCTAAAGCACATTATCTTCCATCAGTAATGCCGTTTGAGTCCATTACAGTTTATAACCTCCTATTTGTTGCATTACATAACTTCAGACATAAATTGCATAAAGTTTTAGATGCATCACTTGAATCTTTGAATTATCCTGATCAATTTAGAAAATGCTAGGATTCTGTTTTTGAAGTTACGATCTACATGAACCAGATCCACTTTAAAGCATCACAGGAAAATCAGATATTGGAATTACTGGAGCACCCAATGTAATAGTCTGGAATATAAACATTCAGAGAAACTAAAACAATAATTTGGATTTATCTGCAAAGATTTCCTTCAGATCACAAAACTGTAGCATTCATTCCCCATCTCTACCCCCATTACAGATTAACAGTATGCTATGGAAAGAGGATTTTTGATATTTCATTATATCAAAGGAAATAATTCAATCTTTGTGTGCATTGTATATAATAGTAATTCTAGTGCAAACCTGAACATACCTGATAGTAAATGCCATGAAAAGTAAGAGAGCTCATAAGCAGGTATGTGTAGGATAATGATATTTATAACTGTTATTTAAATATAAATATGAAATACAATTATTGGCCGGACAAATACTGCTAGCAATATACAATGTACAAAAAATGGGTGTCAGTCCTTTGGTTAGCATAAACTCTTACCTGCCCAGAAAAAAAATAGCTTTATACTCAAAACATGGACCATAAGGTTTCAACTGAAACAATAATATGCACTATTCGTTTTTTAAAATTTCTCACATTTTATTCTATTGACTCACATTTGTTGCATTCAGCTTTATTATTTAGGAGTTAAGGCAGGTATCTCAGTCCCATGTGGTCCTCACCTTCTTAACCTGTAATCTAGAGGTTGTTAATATAATACAGAAACAGAGAAAAAATGAACCATTTTTTTGTGCTCCTTTCTTAATCTTCAGAATTTTTCTTTAAAACTTAATGAGCCTCTCTGCCATAGCTTTTTATGATCATAGATTTTTTAATCCCCATTTTAAGACTTAACCCTAGAATTTATAGCAGGAAAATACATCTTTCAGACTTTTGCTGGCCCGTTTTCGGTGTTGACATACTTCAGTATTTTAAATATTGAATTAAAAAAAACCCTTTACCATTTCATTGAAGGCTAAAAACTATTAGATTATTTTCAGGTTCAAATGAAAGTGCTATGTGTTCAGGAAAAGTTAAGAAATTTAGGAAAGGAGAAGAAAATGTTTCTTGACAGTTAATGAAAGTCAAAAAATAGAGCATCCTGCCTCTCAGTCTTGGAGAGAAGATAAAGGCCTACAGATAGAATTCAGCATCAAAGGCCCAAGCTACATTTTTATAGTGACATGTATCAGTGATATATGCATGACAGACATATCAGATTTGCCAATACAATATCCTTCTAATGTCACCTCAAATTTCATTGGTCACTACCTCTTTGGGTTCTAATAAATTCTTGGTTCAGTTACTTAGTTAACAGTATTTTTGACTCTGACCATGGACATGATTTCTCAAGGACTGTCTGCCTTGACTTCTTATAAGCTTCTTATAAAGTCTTCTTATAAGACTTCTGCTTATAAGCTCGTGGTGTCATCAAGCCACCCTATTTCCTATTCTGCCTTCAGTTTTTCTAAGCACCAGATTCTTCTCCAGTGGCTCTTGCCCTTGTATTATGTGTTCAAAATGTTTAAGCCTCAGTTTTATTATGAGTGCTTCCAGTGAGCAGTGTGGCTTTCCTTCATATAGTATGGAATTATTTGTTGTTTTTATGGTCTCGGCAGTTTTATCCAGCACTGTAATTCAAAGGCATCAGTTTTTCTTCATTCAGCCTTTCTGACAGTCCATCTTTCATAGCCATACATTACAATGTGGAAAATAATGATTTTGATAACATGCATATCTTTGTTGTCAGTCTGATGTCTTTGCACTGTAATATCTTTTATAAATTTGTCATAGTTTTCATTCAAGTAATAGTCATCTCTTTATGTCATGGCTACAGTCACTATCCCTGTTAATTTTTGAGCCTACCAATTAAAATGGACATTATGATCACTTTAATTATATAATATTGCATTTTTTAAGTTTTGAGTACCCCTTCAGAGAAATCTGGGCTAATTTCTCTGAAGGCCCATATGAGATTATGTTGACTGAAATTCTAGATTAAATTACACTTTTTGGAAATACCCTGGTGTCATGTTCTCATTCTAATGTCTAGTTAACATTGTAACGTTTCACATGTCATTCTCTGTTCCGTGTTCCTTCACCCGGGGTTTTTCCATTCTTTCGCCCTCCATTGTTTTGAGGGCTTGGAATGCATGTTTGGGTTTGCGCTCCTGTTCAAGGTTACTTTCCCAGGCGCGTCTAACGGCTTCCAGCACCTGGGAGGGGGAGCGTCCTGACGGGCGACGGGGCGGGACCTGCTTACAAGCAAGGCTTTTAAGTTTGTATTTGGCGCGCTTTTGCTCATTCTCAGCTTTCTCTGTATTTGCATACTATTCCTTTAATAAATCAGTTATCTTTAAGCCCGAGCTTGTGAGACTGAGTATTTGGGTTTAGGCAATCATTACACCTGGCCTCCTTGATCTTACAGGATAACTTCATGTCCACATGGAAGAAGGGAATCCTGGAGATTCAAAATATTACAGTGTTTTAGTTCACCATGTGATCTCCTTGGTTCGGAAAGAACCTGGTTAGATTTGCAACAACAGGGCCTCACTACAGATATTGAGCAGGATTTATCCAAAACACTTGCTTTGCCATGGCTATAGGAAGCCATTCTCTCATGCAAAATATTTTTTTTTTAAAAATTCATCCATCTCACAGGAGAGCCTTCACTCTTGCCCACTATGATGTTTTGGTTTCCTCCCTTTTTAGAAGAAAGAATTCAGTATGTTCCTGTGCAAGACCAACTTTGCCCATGCCCCCTAGAGGAAATGGAATCAGTTTCACAGCCCTTTTTAAATGACGTAGCGCATTGAATTAATACCTTCTCTTCTGATTCATAATCATGCAAGATCAAACCAGGAGATAACTTGTTCCTTCTAGCTGATTAAACAGAAAATATCCTTAGAAATATTGCCAAATTTATTGTAGTCATTGTTCCTACAAAATGATTGTCTAGCAATATTATAATTTGCAATGATTAGTATTTTTATGCTCTTTGATTCCTCAGACTGCTTTAACATATACAGTATCTTTTTTTGTTTGTTTTGTATGCATCACCCTCTGACTATAAATTTAATTTAAAAATCATTCTAATTTTAAAATTCTTTAATTTCCTCCCCCCACCTTAATTTACCTGGATATATTGTGTTGTATTGTATTGTATGGTAATATCCTTGATATTTTCATTTTTGGCCACAAATAAGCTTTAACTGGCTAACTTCATATTTCTCCTAAATAGCAGGCATTTGTTTTTCATGAGTCTTGTCAATATTCCTGTACATTTTTTACCATACAAGTTAAAATTGATGGATATAATTATGTAATATTAACAAAATATATATTTTTTGTCAGTTGATATATTTTAATTCTCACAGATATACTGCAAAACTAATTGAAGCTAATAATAACTTTCTCTGGGTTCTGGTAAAATAAAATTTAGAAATATATTTCTCTGTATCAGAGTATTAGATTACAATAAAACTGTGAGGAAAGTAGTAATTACCAACAGTATTACAAAATTAAATGTATCTAAACATAGCAATGTACAGTCTTCTTAATACTTTCTATCTGTTGGTTATACGTTCCAGTGACTTTGAACAAATTCTGAAATTCTCCATGGTCAGATTGGGATGTTATAAACAAACATATATTTCAGGATTTTAATTGCTAATTTTAGAGGAAGGTGCATTTTTTCTCTCTTAGTGTAATTTCTGACAGTGCATAATCTCTCTGTGAATTATTATCCATTAACTGTTCTATGCCAACTTTTATTCTTGTCACTCTCTGTTGGAGAGAGAATATGGGTTGTTTAATGCAAAGCTTGATTCAGACCATGTCCTCAAGCAGTATTTACAGGTCCATTTAAAGCAGATGTCTCAAGCTCAAATCTTAAGTGCCAGATGACAACTAATTTATTATTCCAAAGCCTACATCACTGAAGCCTTTTCATATAGATGCAAAAGTATCAATATTCTAGTGAGTCAAAAATGAAGATGAAAAAGAGTACCATGTACTCTTTTAATAAGCATTTATTTTCACCATTTCAATTTGGCTACTTAGACTGCAGTGATGGCTGTGCAGTAAGAGTTAGGGATGTGGACATTGGTGCTGGATGTGTGATGATAGGTGGCTCTGCATGAAGAGCAGCTAAGAGCAGCAGGACCACTGGCTTCTTGTTTTTCTGCAGAAGCTGTGAAACACCAGGTTGAGGTACCTCCTCTCACACTCCTACCAGAGCTAGGCCTGAGCCATTGCCTTGCACTGGGCTGGTAGATTCTGCCACTGACCCCTTGTAAGGGTTTCCCCTTCCCTACAAGGTGTTTCAGAAGGGTGAGGTGGCAAGACTGCAGTGACAGTTGGTCCGCAAAATGTTTAGAGGCTGGACTAGCTATTTTTGTAACTCTGCAAACCATCTGATATATTTTTCTTGTGTATAGATGGTGATGCTTATACATATATGCATACACACGTTGGTTTCCTAATCAGTCGATACCATTGCAGAAAGTTCTGTATCTTTCACATAGAGTGGTTCATGCAGTATGTGTGTGAAACAGTATTTTCTGTGATTACACCTCCTTCTAACTGGTACATTATGGGATTTTGATTTTATTCTTTTATTTATACCACATTAAACAATTTCATTAAAGCTCAAAACAGTACAAAAATAAAATCATAAATAAATGCATGTACTTACATCATTTGTAATCCATTGCTTTGTAACTGTCCTCACCATAATCAAGTTTCAGTTGATTTCAAAGAATCTTGACATAACAACTACAATCAAGAGAAGTAATACCTACAATTTTCCCTTTCACACAGCATTACAACATGCTGCTTGAGTGGTTTAGAAATGCAAAGTAACACAAGTAATGGAAAAGAATATAAAGTCCCATAGCGTATATCCATCTTTTGCCAAAATAGGCTTTCTGGATAATAGCTAATGCATTTCAGCCAGAACGCTAGTGTCATTACTGAATAAAGTAGAAGTACTTCTTGTACAGAATTTCCATATGTAATAAAGGTTCTGAGAATTCTGGTAGATTTATCATTAACATATATAGAACTGTTAACTGTGTTTGTTGTTTATTCGTTTAGTCGCTTCCGACTCTTTGTGACTTCATGGACCAGCCCACGCCAGAGCTTCCTGTCGGTCGTCAACACCCCCAGCTCCCCCGGGGATGAGTCCGTCACCTCTAGAATATCATCCATCCACCTTGCCCTTGGTCGGCCCCTCTTCCTTTTGCCTTCCACTCTCCCTAGCATCAGCATCTTCTCCAGGGTGTCCTGCCTTCTCATTATGTGGCCAAAGTATTTCAGTTTTGCCTTTAATATCATTCCCTCAAGTGAGCAGTCTGGCTTTATTTCCTGGAGGATGGACTGGTTGGATCTTCTTGCAGTCCAAGGCACTCTCAGAATTTTCCTCCAACACCACAGTTCAAAAGCATCGATCTTCCTTCGCTCAGCCTTCCTTATGGTCCAGCTCTCACAGCCATATGTTACTACAGGGAACACCATTGCTTTAACTATGCGGGCCTTTGTTGTCAGTGTGATGTCTCTGCTCTTAACTATTTTATCGAGATTTGTCATTGCTCTTCTCCCAAGGATTAAGCGTCTTCTGATTTCCTGACTGCAGTCAGCATCTGCAGTAATCTTTGCACCTAGGAATACAAAGTCTTTCACTGCTTCTACATTTTCTCCCTCTATTTGCCAGTTATCAATCAAGCTGGTTGCCATAATCTTGGTTTTTTTGAGGTTTAGCTGCAAGCCAGCTTTTGCACTTTCTTCTTTCACCTTCATCATAAGGCTCCTCAGTTCCTCTTCGCTTTCAGCCATCAAAGTGGTATCATCTGCATATCTGAGATTGTTAATGTTTCTTCCAGAGATTTTAACTCCAGCCTTGGATTCCTCAAGCCCAGCTTGTCGCATGATGTGTTCTGCATACAAGTTGAATAGGTAGGGTGAGAGTATACAGCCCTGCCGTACTCCTTTCCCAATCTTAAACCAGTCCGTTGTTCCGTGGTCTGTTCTTACTGTTGCTACTTGGTCGTTATACAGATTCTTCAGGAGGCAGACAAGATGACTTGGTATCCCCATACCGCTAAGAACTTGCCACAATTTGTTATGGTCCACACAGTCAAAGGCTTTAGAATAGTCAATAAAACAGAAATAGATGTTTTTCTGAAACTCCCTGGCTTTTTCCATTATCCAGCGGATATTGGCAATTTGGTCTCTAGTTCCTCTGCCTTTTCTAAAGCCAGCTTGTACATCTGGCAATTCTCGCTCCATGAATTGCTGAAGTCTACCTTGCAGGATCTTGAGCATTACCTTACTGGCATGTGAAATGAGTGCCACTGTTCGATAGTTTGAACATTCTTTAGTGTTTCCCTTTTTTGGTATGGGGATATAAGTTGATTTTTTCCAATCTGATGGCCATTCTTGTGTTTTCCAAATTTGCTGGCATATAGCATGCATTACCTTGACAGCATCATCTTGCAAGATTTTGAACAGTTCAGCTGGGATGCCGTTGTCTCCTGCTGCCTTGTTCTTAGCAATGCTTCTTAAGGCCCACTCAACCTCACTCTTCAGGATGTCTGGCTCTAGCTCACTGACCACACCGTCAACGCTATCCCCGATATTGTTATCCTTCCTATACAGGTCTTCTGTATATTCTTGCCACCTTTTCTTGATCTCTTCTGCTTCTGTTAGGTCCTTGCCATCTTTGTTTTTGATCATACCCATTTTGGCCTGGAATTTACCTCCAATGTTTCTAATTTTCTGGAAGAGGTCTCTTGTCCTTCCTATTCTATTGTCTTCTTCCACTTCCGCGCATTGCTTGTTTAAAAATAATTCCTTATCTCTTCTGGCTAACCTCTGGAATTTTGCATTTAATTGGGCATATCTCCCCCTATCACTGTTGCCTTTTGCTTTCCTTCTTTCTTGGGCTACTTCTAGTGTCTCAGCAGACAGCCATTTTGCCTTCTTGGTTTTCTCTTTCTTTGGGATGTATTTTGTTGCCGCCTCCTGAACAATGCTGCCAACTTCTGTCCATAATTCTTCCGGGACCCTATCTACTAAGTCCAGTCCCTTAAATCGATTCCTCACCTCCACTGCATATTCCTTAGGAATATTAGTGAGCTCATATCTAGCCGATCTGTGGGTCTTCCGTAATCTCTTTAGTCTGATCCTAAATTGTGCAAGAAGAAGTTCGTGATCTGAACTACAGTCAGCTCCAGGCCTTGTTTTTACCGACTGTACAGATGTCCGCCACCTTTGGCTGCAAAGGATGTAATCAATCTGATTTCGGTGTTGTCCATCTGGTGAAGTCCATGTATAAAGCCGTCTCTTAGGTTGTTGGAAGAGAGTGTTTGTTATGCAGAGCGAATTGTCTTGGCAAAATTCTATCAGCCTATGTCCTGCTTCATTTTGTTCTCCCAGGCCATACTTTCCTGTAATTCGAGGTGTCATTTGACTGCCCACCTTAGCATTCCAGTCTCCTGTGATGAAAATAACATCTCTTTTAGGCGTGTTGTCCAGTAGGTGCTGCAGATCCTCATAGAACTGCTCTACTTCAGCTTCTTCAGCATTTGTGGTTGGGGCGTATATTTGGATCACTGTGATGTTAGATGGCTTGCCCTGAATTCGAATTGAGATCATTCTGTCATTTTTTGGGTTGTATCCAAGCACTGCTTTAGCCACTTTACTATTAATTATGAAGGCTACTCCATTTCTTCTGTGGTCCTCTTGTCCACAGTAGTAGATCTGGTGGTCATTTGATGTGAAGTGGCTGAAAAGTTGAAATTATCACTGCTTGGTAGAATATCAGTGATAAAAATGAACATACTACCCAGGATAATATTTCTATTTCAGACAATACCAATATTGAAAAATGATGTACCTTCTAAAAAAAAAATCAAGGTTTATATAGCAGGGGAATAAACCAAATCTAAAGTATAAGATTTTACAAGATGCAAAAGAAAGAAGAGGGTTAATCTTAAATTATACCTTGCTGCATGTTGTTTAGTATGGATGAAGGAGTGGATATTGTTAAGAAATAAGATAATGTTGGAGTTGGAAGTTCACAATCTGAGGTTTTGGGTGGTTTCTTATGGTATGACAAAGTGAAAGTGAGTGTAGCTTTTAAGAATCATTACCTGAAAAATACATTATTAAAAATATGGAATAAATATAAACCCAGACCATGTCCAAAGATATCATTATTGACATCTACACAAGAAGCTTTTTGTAGAAGAGAAACAGCAGATAAAGAAAAATGGTTAACATGTGAAGATCTATTAATACAAGATAAGGGAAAAATTAAGATGAAGACAAGAGAACAATTAGCAACAGAAGGACACTCTTTTCAGTAGTTTTCTTATAGTCAGATAAAAGAGGACAAAAGGACAATTAGAATTGAGAAGAGGAAAAATGAATTTGAAGTAGAGTTATGTACAAAGGATGATCATATAATAGCTAAAATGTATACATTGTTATTAAGAATTGAAACAGGATGAACAGGTTAAAGACTGTATGGTGAAATGGGCTGCAAATTTTGGTTGTAATATAAATATGGATATATGGGAGAAAATGTGGGAAACTGGTGTTAAATTTATATTGTGTCATAATTTAAGAGAACTTTTATAAAATTATTTATTGTTGGTATATGACACTGGTTAAACGGTAAAAAATGTATAAAGGAATATCAAACCAGTGTTGGAAGTGTGAAAAGGAAGAGGGAACTTTTTATCATTCATGGTGGACTTGTGAAAAAGCAAAGAAATTTTGGGTGCAAATTCATAGTGTCCAAAAGATATTGCGGATTAATATTACGATGAAACTGGAATTATTTCTATTGGGTTTTATGGACAATGAACCAGAAAAGAAATAGGAGAAGCTAACATTGTACATGATAATTACAGCAAGATTATTGAGTGCACAAAGATGGAAGAGTAAGAATAATGACATACAATAATGACATACAGTAGAAGATTGGATTTTAAAATTGATGGGAGCTTATGGAAAAGGCAAAGCTCACCAGGTGGGCCGGGAAAAAATGATAAAGACTTGTTTAAAAGACTGGAAGCCTTATATGGACTTTTTGTTGAAAGGTGAAGAGACTTAACATGATTTATGCATTTGGGGATTAAAAAGGGTCAAAGAGGAAGGGGAAAAAATAAGATGGCAATTACTTGATAGAAAGAAGGGTGGAAGTCATATTCTATGTTTTTTTTTTTCTTTTCTATATTCTTATTTTGTCTGTAGGTTGTGTCATGGCAACTGGATTTCTTTCTTTTTGGTTGAAACGTTTCACTGCTTGTCCAAGTGAAAGCAGTGAAACGTTTCAACCAAAAAGAAAGAAATCCAGTTGCCATGACACAACCTACAGACAATTCCACCTGGATGACTGAGAATCTTCATTGACATATTCTTGATTATTCTTCTAATGTTTTATACTTTTATTGAATTGAAAAATTCTAATAAAATATTTTAAAAATAAAGTTCTGTCCATAGGATTATGTTCTAACAATATTTATGTGAGTTTCATCTCAGATGAAAGTTTAAGCACTGTTCATGATTCCTTCACGAGCGCTATAGAGATTTTAACAAGAAATCCTATATGTATATAATGCCTGTGAAGATGCGAGCAGGAATATATGCAGAAACAGCCATGGTGGGTGGGAGTCAAAGGCAAAATGGCAGTCACAATATCACAACAGAAGCCCCACCATTGTAATTATATACAATATTGATGCATGTACAAAAGGGCAGGGCTTCAATTTTATTTATTTTCCATTTTATTGTTTTATTGCTTGAAAGTATGTAAGAGATAAGTGATGAAGATAAAATCAAGTACAGGTAATGAAATACAGGTGGATAAACAAAAAAAACCTAAAATAGCAAAAAATTAATATCATTGAAAGTTTATGGTATTTTAAAATATTTCATATCCATTTTAAAATGTTGAATTTTGAGCTAAAAATCTTTGGTTAACAGTTGAAGTTATTAAAGAAAGACTGTAGATAGTAAACAATACTTTAAATCAAAGCTTTAAACTGTTCATTGCATTAATTATAACCCAAAACCCAAATTTTGGATGTGGTACACTTTCCTGTATAAGATGATGATGATGATGATGATGATGATGATGATGATGATGATATATTAAACTTGTATGCCACCAACTTGTAATGACTCTGGACAGCATATAACGAACAAAGAAATCACAATTAATCAATAAAACATAAAAAATGGCAAGCATGATGAAGTGAGGGGTCTTACTCTTCCTTGCCAAGGACCTGGGTGATGAGGCAGGTCTTCACGGCTCTTCTAAACAACAGCAGAGTAGGGGCCATCTGGATCTACGTACTTTCCAATTAGTATTAAATTCTATATCAGATTTACTTTTTAAATACAAAGTTATTTTAGACATCAAGCCATACTCTCACAATTTACTTAGCCATTCTCCTGAAGAGAGAATGAGAGATCTTTTCCAATAAGAGGTATATAAAACCCTTACAGCCATTAATATAAACAATGCTATTTCTGTGTATTTTGAAGGGATAAATGATTTAATGAAATTTAGTAACAATACATCAAGTCGCAAATGAAATTACAACTTTCAAAATTTGTTCTGTTCTACAAAAAAAAAAATATTCCAATGTTGTTGGTCTTTATGACCACAGAGATTCGGTTTCAATGTTGTCAGCAGCTTGCCAGGTTTGAACCTCTCCTGTGAATGCCTGGAAATCTGGAAAGGCCCTAGAAGCAAGTAACTACAGGGGTACAAAAATTTTGAGGACAGAGTAACTTCTATATTGTTGAAGATATACAGAATTAGGAATCCTAAGAAAAAAAAGATATTGCCAACTTCATATTATAAAACATCTGTAAGTTTTGAAAGCTTGTATCTTATACATTGTACAAGTTAGCATTCAGTATCTTTGCGAAACATTGACCCTAAGATTTTAACAGCTACCTTGACAAGAAGCTTACAGAAGGTATAGCTGTTACTATTATATCTACAGGTAGTCCTTGTTTAATTAATTAATCATTAAGTGAAGTGGTCGCTAAGTGAAACGACTGTGCTTATGATCTCACTTCAGCTTTCCTTTGCTTTGCAGACCTGCGAAGGTCGTAAAAGTGAGGACCGGTCATAAAAGTTACTTTTTCATCACTGTTGTAACTTTGAATGGTCACTAAATGAAGCAGTCACTAAAGGAGAACTAACAAATTACTTTGAAGAAAATTTCTAATGTTTTTAGAATTCAATTTAAAAATTGATCTTTTAAATTGTTCTCAGATGTACATTTACATTATACCTTTTATTTATTATATGACTAAAGGGAATTAGAATTATTTTGTCATCAAATACCAATATGGTAGAGTTAGTGCAGAGGATAGCAGGGATTTTTTCCATACATTTCAAAGGCATCAAATAAATATAGATATCAAATTAATAAAACTGCACAGCTTACTTTTTCTTGATATTTTGTGTAGTAAATATATTCTTACTACAGACAATACTTTTTAATGGCAAAAATCTATCTATGCTGGGAAATTATAATATTGTTTTGAACTGCAAAGCATTTGGATTGTGTCAGCACAGATTCATTAATAGTAACACACTAATTTTTTGTTGTATTTCAGTCAAGTAAAAATACAGGAGGTCTAACTAGATCAGCTGTGATAGTTGGGATTTCATTTACAGTTTCACATTATGTAATCAGTTACTATATAATTATTTTGCCTATGTTTTAATATTGTGAGAAAAATGTTCCTTTAATAAGAAACCAAAGCAACTGGAGATAAATGTCACAAATACTTTTATAGGAATGCACTACAGTGATCACTGGGCTTTTTGCCAATGGACTGCAAGAGAGAGCCGAAAATGAAACAACTCTACAAATTATGTATGTTTGGCTTGTACCACCACAGAAACATAAAAGGAATATTACAATATGACCCTGAACCAGAATGCTTTTGATAGACAAAATATTGGAGTGACCTCTGTGTTACTCTTCATACTAGTAACACAAGTTCCATTTAAATAATATCTACACTTTTACTGTATTTGCATCTCTTCACACCACGCAATCCATACTCAGAAAGGACAGCTGTCTGGCTTCAGTTATCTGTCTCCATTCCAGTTTATCTGTCTCTCAATGAAAGCCACAGTGGCATCCAGGTGGGGAAAAAGTACCTGCCATAGTCCAAAACCAACTCTTCAGTGAAAAGTCCACATTCATAAGCCACAGTCCACCCGGAAAAGATGAAAAGTTTGTAATGGTGGGTCAGCAGCTCCAAACACATATACAGTAGCTGCTGCTCTGTCCTTTCCAGGTCCAGGTGCTGCTTGTCAGAGACAAGATGGTTACTGGCCTAATGCAGCACTCACATGGCCCAGGGCAGCTCAGCCACATCACTACTGGCCTGCTCCTGCTCCCTCTGCTGCCACTCCACCACTGTCAGAACGCTGCCACCTGCAAAAGAGAACTGCCACTCTGATCTTCTGTGGCCACCTCCACTTGAAAAACATGCCACCGACTTCCTCTGGCATTGCCAGCTCCGTTTTCACTGCTCTACTGCCAACCGCTAAACAGCTAATTGGCACACTGGGAACAGTGGCTTGACTCCACAACTGCCAGTGACTCTCCAAAGGGCTCCCTTACCATCTCCAATGAGTAGGAGACAATCACCAGGTGCCTCTCCTTCTCAAGTCACCCAAGGGCCCGACAAGAGACACAATCTATGTCAGACTGATAAAACACGATTCTTCTCTTTTTCCTGCTCCCGTGTTTGGCCTGGGGGATCCATAATCCCATATCCTTCCAATAACATTTGGATACCAACTCTAGCATCCTAACACAAATCCAAAACAAAAACCACATGTAAAGAGACTTTATTTTTATTTATCAATGTTATTGAAACAAAGTTGAAATATATAATACCATATGGAAGACATTGGAGAAACTATTGATATACTTTGTAAATGTTTTCACATACTATTTTTCTTTTGCAAAAACACAGCAGTGGTCTAGATTTCTGTTTGAGTAATTAAAAAAATATATTCTGCATAATCTAACACTGCTAAAACAAAAAAAGAGGTTTTTTTCTGACAAAAGGCATAAGTATTACTTGATTTCTTAAATTATATACATGCTACAGATTAAATAATGCTGCTGTGATATTTTCAAATAAGGAGGAAATGTGCATGAGTTGTGGAAATATAGTACAATATAACAGTAACAATATGGCCATAGCCAGCAGTATGTGGATTAAAAGAAATATTTTCTAGGCACTGTTGGAATATAGTAATTGTTCTAATGAACTGTAATTGTATCTCATCCTATCTGAAAAGCAGGATTCCAGTTGTATTGAAGTATTTCTAACCTGAAAATGGTTCTTCCTGTCCCATCTTGAGGGATGAGATTTTTCCAGTGGCCATGTTAAAAATGCATTAATATTTTAGAACAGGAGTCCTCAAATATAGCAACTTCTAAAAGAATAAATGAATTGTGCAACCCACCCTGCCCAAATAAAACTAATAATTTTCATTAGGACTAGGGTTGACTAAGAACCAGATACTGTATATCAATTAAAGATATGTAAAGTTCATCATGCTTTCTTGACTAAGGCTCATTTTATCAGTACTACCAGTAGATCATCCTTAGCTTTTCTTTTACTGTCAAACCAAAACATTTCCATTTAGAAAGACTAGAAATTTAAAATAACAGCACATTTTTAAAGACACTCCAAAGACTACCAATATAGTGCTACTTCCTGAACCAGAAGTTACCAGAGATGTCAGGAAAAAAATCTGCCAATCACAATACTGCTGCTGCATTGGTGGATGATTTTGACAGATGGCCAGACCCCTTCTTTTGGCTTCCCAGTCACATCAGAAACAAGATTCGACTGTGTTCCAGCTTTGCCTGTACAAGCCTCATCCATTTTTTTTTTTAAAAGGGCAACTCCCTCCTCAGGGGTTTGAGAAACTGCATTTTAGAATTTAAATGCTGCAAATGTATAATCTGGACACATTTATGTATCAACAAAGTTAAGATTTTTAAAGGAATGTATGCAAGGGATACTTAACGTTCAGTAGGTGAATCATGCCTCTGGATATTGAGAAGTAAGAATTTGTTTTTTGCTCTACAAGGTATCATTCAAACCCTTCAAGAAAGATCATTCTTGGATCTAGACATCATTGTATTTGATTTTATAGTACACATATGAGCATGAATTCCCACAGTCATTCAACACATTTCCATTTAAGCTTTTTACTGTAATTTAGTATCTTTAATCTGGCATGCATTTATACATAATTTACTGTTGCTATTGTGCTGGTAAAGAATGTGATCTAAACTAATAGCCATGATAAAGCAAACAGTTTTATGTAATGTACTCACTTTTGAATAGAAAATACTGCACTGCTTCCTTAGGGTGAAAGCATAGAATATTGTGAATGATCTCGATTATATTGTTGCAGGACCAGCATTTGCACTTTGTGGTAATTTTCTTTCATCCAAAATGTACATATTAAAACCTTGGCATTGCCTTTTTGTGATTCAAGAAAATGCAGGATTGGGAAGAAATAGTTATTAATTCTTGCTTTCAAATTATTGGGAGTGGTGTTTTTTTTTAGCTAACAGACTTTCATTATAGAAAATCGCAGGAACAGCATGATCTAACAATACAGAAATATGCTGACCTTTTGTGGGGCAAAAACTCTCTGTATTGTAACAGAAAGTTTACAATTCCGCAAGTTTTTTTTCTTAATTAAAAACTGGTATTATGTCTGACCACTTCACTGAAGTAAATAACAGGGTACGTGTTATTTTTATTTATTCCCTTCCATTCCTAATGGATATAACCTAACAAGCATTTTTATACTAATTAATATAAAGCACAGGAGAATTCTACTGGATCAGACAGAGGCCTGTTTCCTTTGTAATCCTTTTCCTATTACTTGGGACTCACTGAATTCAAGGGAAATGTATTTATTTGGGAGACATATGTACAATTGCACTTTTCAGTCTAGCTTCCTTCCTGCCAGCAAGATCTCTTACTTATACAGCTTACTGTAAAGGTTATAGATATTTTTTGCATCATTTGTTACAATGTCTATAACTTGAAACATACTGTAATACATTTAGACAATTATCAGGACACATTAAGTGTGGCTTAATGTTAATCAAGTGTAAAATCCATGTAAGTAAATGGATCCCAGACAACAGAACCAAAACCAACCAAGTTTTGTTAGCTCTCCCCCATTTTGTATGGTTTTTAATTTATGTACAAATTGTCAGAAAAAAAAAACCTCAGCTGTGTCCTGATCTGAGTTCAAGGCCCTGCATATGGAGTGGGGAATGCTAAACTTTCCCCTACCCCCTTGGTTTTCAAAACAAAACCCTGTTCTATTTTGTGGTCAATCCTCTACCTCACCTAATGTTCCAGAGAACTAATGGCTATTAAATTGTAGATCAGCCATTAGTTTAGAACTGGATAAGCTAGACCGTTGTTAAGACAAGGTAGCTACAACGAACTGTAGTTACAGAATGTGCTTTAGGCTTTCATTTTTAATCACAGTGGATTTACACAACACTGTAAGGCTAAGGCAAACTGTATATGGTCCATGCAAATAAAAGTCTTGAGTGTTATGGTTGTCATGCGTACTGATGGCGAGCAGGAGGGGGACCCTATCCAGGGGGGAAAACGCATGCGTAGTACTGAGGAGTTAAGCAGCCATTCAAAGAGACACAGATCAGACCCGCCTTGACTTTTGGGGTTTATCTGTCTGGGTTTTTCCCACGCTTCTTCAGTTTGTTAGGATTTTCTGTCTAATGTAGCAGTAATAAAACACTAGAGACCTATTCCTTGTCTCAGCGTGGTTCCTGGCGGTTAGGACAATGGTGGCGGGGGGGGGCGAGGAATGGAGCATAGCTATTAAAATGTTATTTTAAAGATTATGCTTTAACTTTAAGACCTTGATAAAACATTAACTTTTCAGGTAGTTTGATGAAAGATACAATTTTGAATTAAAACAAATACGTTTGTTGGATTTTTCTTAGTGAAACTTTGTGTTTTCACATAAACATACTGAGGTAGAAAAATGAGTACGACTGAATATCTCAGTTGAATTTTCTACAAACACTCAGCATGATCAAAACTGCTATTACAGGAAAGGTTCCTGTCAAAAGCTATTTTATTTATTTTTATTTATTAAATTTATATCATATATATTAAACAACTTACGAAGTAGGCCACTGAGCATAATTTTGATTCATCTATTCCATCTGTTGTTTCAGTCCCTCACCTCAATGTGAAGCAAACTGAGTTTCTTATGTTTAAATTTACTGATACCAAAGCATGCAACATGACTGTGTGAGACATGTCCTAGGAATGCATTTCAATATACAGTACCTCTTCATCAGAACACTAATTTAATAAATCATCCTGTGGATGGAAATACCGCTTTTTTGAAATGGTATAATGTACTGTAGTGGTTTTTCCAATCTGTTCTTCTCTTTTGTTTCATGTTGCTGCCCATACTTAACTGAGCGATTGGCATAGCTGAATCAAGCACTTAAAAACAGGAATACATTCACAGAACATGCACATTAAATCCAGATATTCTTTTTTCCCCCAACTGAAGTCATTTCTCTTTATTTACATAGTCACATTTAAGAAGAAAGGGCCCTGTATTCATACTGCAAAGACTGTTAGGTTCATGTTTTCCTTCTTTCTGTAGAAACTGGTACATTGCTTAATCCTCAGATAAGAATCTTTACTCTTCTCCAACAGGTGGTGGTGGCTGACACAGTTTGTACAATCTGCCAACACAAAGAATAATTATAATAGTTCCTGTGACATGAAAAATGTTCAAATATTAAGCATTATGTGTGTTTTTTCCATTTACTATACATCTGTTGAGTCAGAAGCAAAATACAGATTGAAAACCAGAATAAAATTACTATCCTTAAAGCATGCATAATTCATTTAAGTAAGAAAATAGTTTTGCATTGATATAAGTACCGTTACATTGGTTACTATATTAAGGGCTCTTAGTCAGTAAGAAGCACTTCATTTATTTTAACAATACTGAAATGTCTGTGTGTTCCACTTCCAAGTGCTGGTGTGTTCCAGGAGTTCTACAACTTCCCCAATATTACTTTTTTTGGAATATATTTATAAATGTATGTGGATGTTGTATGGTGAGAGGTTCTCAGAATTAACACTCAGGGACATTCTCATCACATTTATTGGGAACCACCATTTCTACAGACAGCAATTCAAATTTGCCTTCTTTCTTTAAGTTCTAGCCATGACAATAAAAAATGACAAGCTAGTCTAGCCTTTCCCACTTCGCTGAGCATTGTAATATCAAAATATATTTAGGTAACTTTCAGGACATTTCTAGGAAGTATATGGAATAATTACCCATGTCTTCTTGGGATCACTGAAGCACAATAATAACTGTCACTTCTCCTTTGCCAAATTTTAAGAGGCATTGTCTTAGAACTATATGTTCTAAATTCAAGATGGGGGTGGGGAAAGCCTATTTATCTTAAATTGATTAAAGGTTCCCTCTCTGATTGACTGAGGCCAAATCTGAATTTTGCTTTGGAAACAGGAGGTTTCCATATATACAGTTAACTCTTACTGGAAATCAACTTTTTTATGTTTAATTTTTGTTATAAAAGTAAAATGTAAAATAAATGTTTCAGATGGACAGATGTAGTCAATTTGTGCAAGAGAAGCCTTTCAGCAATGAAACAGCAGTTAAATATAGGGAAATTGAATCAACTCTAATCACTGTAAACTTGCATCTAATTCAAAGCAATAAGCAGCACAAATGAAGCACACAAGTCTGTATATAGAAAGGCAGAGACAAATGTCTGCTTCTTCCAGGAATGTAATTTACTGAAAATGATTTACATAAAAATGAAATAAGCATGCTATCTCTGTTGCTCAGCAACTAAAAGAAATTAATATATATTAAGGGTGACTGAATCATTCACTAAACAGGTATTTCAAAAATAAACCTTATTCTGTTAAATTTTAATACAGCTAAGACTAACGTGCCTATACAAATACATTACAGTTCAATTATTTTTCAATAAAGGTATTACATTTAAATCTAGATAAGGGCAGTCTGTAAGCAGAATTGATTGGCATGATTCTTGTAAAACAAAAGCATAATTCACTCTTTAGGACTTATCCATTGAAGCTTGAGATGTGTGCAATTCATCATTGCATGAAAATAAATTCTCAGAAATCTAAACCAGAGACATTTTTTAAAAAATCAAGCAAAATATTCTTGGACAGTTACTGAATCCAGATAAAGACACAGCACTAAAATGCAGCACTAAAATTATTTGTTACACTGCATTAAATATAAAATCAAATATATATGAAATAACTATAATATTTAACTTACATTCTAAATAAGGACATGAGAAATGTCATACTGCTAAATAAGACGCAAAGTCTATCTGATCCAGCATTGTGTTCCTTCAGAGACTCAAGTAGCTCACGAGGGCATTAGCATCCTCCCTCACAAGTTCTCTTGCAACTGATATTCAGAGCATTCCCATCAGCTTGACCATTGCCAAAGTCTTTCACCCCACAACTAAAATGCATGATGGATTGACCAGGCTATTTCTAGATCTATCAGAATGCTGTAACAGCAAATATGTTGACTTGTTTCCAAGTTTATAATGCTTGTAGACAGTGAGCAATAAGAGTTTTTTCTTCCTGGGTAAATCAAAGCTCATTGCCTACCAGTAACAAGTGCCTTGTCCTGTCTCCTCAGATTAATACCAAAGCACAAATCCCTTTCCCTTTAAAAAAACGAGCTGGAGCAGGAGGAGGAAAGAGATGATGTTGATGGCTTGATGTGCTTATCATGGTGGCAGTCCCTAAAGGCTATACAGGTAGACCTCGCTTACTGACTGCCTCATGCAGTGACCATTCAATTACAACAGTGCTAAAAAAATAACTTTGCGACCAAGGCACGCATTTATGACCTTTGCAGTATCTCTCTCTCAGTCACGTATTTGCCATTACAGTCAGTTAGTACACATTGTCCTGGGCCTGACCTGGTTTTTTTCCCCCTTACAGAGTGAAGGGATTGGAAAGGAAGGGATTACAAGAGAGTAAGCAGGCACACAATGGGGAACACCCAACTATTTGCCTAGCATGCTCATGGCTCCCAGCCCCAAGAGCATGTATTCCCCATTGTGTGCCTGCTTACTCTCTTGTAATCCCTTCCTCTCCAATGAATGTAAATACAAATATTAATTCCCTTCTTACTAATTATCCCAGCACTGGGGTGAGAATTCCAAAGGGTGGGGAAGTAGGGAAAAAAGAAAGCTGAAATAAAATTGTAAGCACAGTCACAGTCACGTGATTTTCTACTTAGCAACTGCATCACTTAGTGGCCAAGTTGCGGGTCCCAATTGTGGTTGCTAAATGAAGACTACATCTTATTGTCACTGGGCCCTTTAAACAGCATGATGTCCTGCCATTACAGTGAGAGGCAGTGAAAGCCAGGCATCCCCTCCGAAGTCACACAATCCAGCCCCAGGCAAGACAACACAGCAAAATTTGGCTGCTTCAGCCTGTGACCCTCATTACTTGAAAACATGTTTTGTGGGATAGTAGAAATTGCAATTTTACTTCTGGGACTTGCAGTAGTGTCACAGAATTAGTAGGAGGCTCAGGTGGATCCCCAATTAGATCTGTGTCCTGGTCTGAAAGAATCCTCAGCAAGAGAATTCTTCAGCATCTGATATTCAGAGAACAACTATAGATACTGGCTTTTCCCCCCCATGCATCAACATATTCTCATGGTACTTACATATCTCCCATGGCATTCCACAATAGGAGAGCAGCTAGAGAGGGATACAAAGAAGAACAGTCTTCTACTGCTCTTCCTAGTTCTGCCACTAATTAAAAGGAAGGGAGGGCTAGTTCTGCCACTAATTAAAAGGAAGGGAGGGCTGTATTTTGGGAAGATGGCATAACCAACAGTTGGGCATTTTTTTCTAATTCAGAAATATATCTGCACCACAAACATTTTGGGGCTTTAAAACACACTTCTAAATAGGAGTGGCAGTTTTGCATGCTTTCAAAGAAAGCTTCACTGAAATCTCTGCATGCTATAGCTCAGCACCATCCTCTGTTGTGAGCAAGATATAATATTTGCATTATAAGATCTTTGGTATACAGAGTTCTGCATGTACTAGTTTTAGTGAACTCTTTGTTCAAAGTAATTCAGTACACAAATTGACACTTTTCTCTACGATTAGGTTTTTTAAAATGGTATTTTTGCTTGATGGTATTCCTGCTGAGGAACAAATTGCTAAATAAAAATAATTACATTGAAATCTGATTCTAAAAAGGAAAAAAAATCTTCACTTAAATATTAGTGGCAGTTCAAGTCGATCTCCAGGAAATATATTTGGCAGAAATTGTTAAAATTATTTCAGTGAAAAGAAATAGATTGAAACATTAGGTTACCTTGGGGCAGATGGTGGTGTTCGATCCCTAACTCCTAAATTCTTTGCAGTATTTTGAACTCTTGCTCCCTGGAAGAAAGAAAAGTAGTTGTGCTTCCCATATAGTTTTTTTTAAGCATTTGTTATTATCATTATTAGACTAACTTTCAAAAAGGATAAAAGCAGAATATCTAAATAATTATTTTTACTTCTCTATCAGAAATATATGCATAAAAAATAAAGAGTAAATAAGAATATACTGCTGCTTACAACATAATCATATAAAAAATTAAAAAGTATGGATATATTTGTTAATCTTCAATTCATAAAACTTATTTGTCAATAGACATATGCTGGATTTCTAATTCATTGCTAACCAGTTTCATAGATGTGGAAGTTGCAGCTCCTATATATGCAGATCATAATCCAATAATTGTAAGATTGAACAGAAGAACCTCCAGACAAAAACAACAACATTTCTGTTATTACAAGAGGACATCAAATTGAAGTGGCAACAGGAATTAAAGAGCTTCTTCCAAATCAATTTCTGATTTTCTGTCTTTGTTGTTTATTCGTTTAGTCGCTTCCGACTCTTCGTGACTTCATGGACCAGCCCACGTCAGAGCTTCCTGTCGGTCGTCGACACCCCCAGCTCCCCCAGGGACAAGTCCATCACCTCTAGAATATCATCCATCCATCTTGCCCTTGGTCGGCCCCTCTTCCTTTTGCCTTCCACTCTCCCTAGCATCAGCATCTTCTCCAGGGTGTCCTGTCTTCTCATTATGTGGCCAAAGTATTTCAGTTTTGCCTTTAATACCATTCCCTCAAGTGAGCAGTCTGGCTTGATTTCCTGGAGGATGGACTGGTTTGATCCTCTTGCAGTCCAAGGCACTCTCAGAATTTTCCTCCAACACCACAGTTCAAAAGCATCGATCTTCCTTCTCTCAGCCTTCCTTATGGTCCAGCTCTCGCAGCCATATGTTACTACGGGGAACACCATAGATTTTCTGTCTACAATATGGGATATCAGCATTTATGAGAAAAAATATTTATCTCTCTAAGATATAAAGGAAGCTATGCAAAAAGAGAAGGATATACTGAAGCAATTAGAATTAAGGCACAAACATAACTCAGTTTTGGATTTAGAAGAAAAGATAAAAGTGATCTGTAGTCAACATAATCATATAAAATCTTATTTACTCCATTAGATCTAATGGAGTAAATGAGACCTACAGTAAAGAAACTGAATTACAAATAATTCTGCATCTCAAAAGAAAACCTAACAGAATTTAATTCAACTTGGGATCCATGTTTGGATTATAATTCTATATATAGGCTTGTGCCCTTGTGGGGAAGATGTGAAAGAGATTCAGAGACTGACACAATATTTCTGGCAGCGCAGAATGTAGGAGAATGAAGAAAAGTCAAAGTATTTATTTATCGAAGTATTCTAATAAACCATATGATGAAAAACAGCATTTTAGTTGCAGGTATTGGGATGTGCCCAATCTAGACATAGACATCTATGAACCTGGGGGATTCTTGCAACCATCAGGGCTGCTTTCATGGACCAAGTCAGAATCCCCATGTGTGCAATCATGAAGCCAGTAGTGGTCAAGATTATTGATGCCCACTCCTGAGGGTCCGGCTCTGTTAGCAAGAACAACTGAATGCCATGAAGATGTAGAACCCCTGCAAGCCACTCAACTACCATTGGGAATATTAGATGTATCATAGCAATCAGATAGCACTGCCTGAGCTATCAAGTCAGAAAGCACTACTTCTGATATATAGCAGGAAAAAATGGAGGATAACTGTTAATGTTTTCTACTACAGATTAAGGTTACTATGGTAACTAATCATTTTGGCCGGGTGAAGAGGTTGAATTCAACTGTCCCCTTTTCAGATGTTAATTTTTGCACCTGGGGGAAAAAAAAAACTTGCCTGGACTTGTTTTTTAGTTTCTGTTTCCCTTCTGTGTAGGCATGTAGAGAGTCAGCAGCTCTCACTGAGAGCCTGCAAGAATGCAGAACCTTTTAAATATGTTTTGCTTTCTGTAAATAAAATTATTTTTATAGAAATGCCTGGTGTGTGACTTTTCTGATCTCTCCTGGGCCAAAGGCTTTCCCAGCAATCTGCCAACAGGTTATGTGCCCAGTAAACAGCCCAGTAAGCCCAGTAAAACCCAGAGATAATAGAGAGATCAGCTCCACACCTCATGCACAATTTAAAGGCAGGTAGCAAAGACCTGTGAAGATTTTCTTTGGAGCCACCTGGAGATTTTCCAGCAACTGCCGGTCTACAGGACAAAGAAGCCAGCTGAGGTGACTTGCAAAAGAAGGAAGAAGCCATGGCTACCTCCCAGCCCTCAGCGATGCCTCTTGAGCACCTATCAGAGACCAACTATTTGAATTGGGCCCTGAAGATGGAGATGTATCTTCGCAGAGAGAACCTTTAGCTGCCAATTGGTGAGCAAACCCCGCAAAATCCCAGTGCTGAATGGCTGAGACAGGATGAGTGGGCTAGAGCCACCATTATCCTGGGAGTTGAGGACAATCAGCTAGTCCACATGCGAGGTATGCAGTCTGCAAAGCAACTTTGGGACGCTTTGAGAGACTTGTATGTAAAGGCAACAGCAGGGAGTAAAGTTACCCTGACGAAAAAGCTGTACAAAGCCTACCTTGCAGAAGGAGATAGCCTTCCTGAACACCTGCATTATATTCAGCAGCTGTTTGTTGAGTTGCAGGAGAGAGGAATGGATTTTACACCTCTCACAAAATCCTATATCCTCCTATCCTCACGGAATGAAATGTGGGACACACTGATTTGTACCCTGGAGGCTATGCCTGAAGCAGACCTCACCCCATCGTATGTTACACAGCGCTTACTCACTGAATGGGAGAAGAGAGAGGAAAGATCCCTCCCCATCTCTTCTGGAAAGCTGCAGTACCAGAAAACAAGGGAAAAGAAGGGAAAGGAAGCTGAGGCCACAGCGCTAGCCAGCCAGTGATGCTTCACTTGTGGTTCAGCTGGACATTTGCAGAAAGACTGTGCCTTGAGACCCAGAGAAGACAGAGAAGAAGAACACAAGGGCAACACAGAAGAAGGCTCTTCAGACAACCCAAATTGCACAGGTTGCTGAGAAGGGTAATTCTGGTGTATGGGTGTTAGATTCTGGGCCCAATTGTCATTTATGTAACTGTAAAAGCTCTTTTGTGTCACTGTCTAAAACTGAAAGACAAAGTGTATCTTTGGCTGATGGGTCAGTGACCAAAATTATGGGACAAGGTGACTTGTATTTATCCTGCTTGGGAGAAACTGTAAAAGGTGTGTTGTATGTGCCAAATTTACAATCAAACCTTTTATCTGTGGCACAATTGGCTGCAACAGGGTATATCATAACATTTAAGAAAAATGGTTGTGAGATACGTAAACATGGAAAATTGTCCCCTTTTCAGATGTTAATTTTTGCACCTGGGAAAAAAAAAACTTGCTTGGACTTGTTTTTTAGTTTCTGTTTCCCTTCTGTGCAGGCATGTAGAGAGTCAGCAGCTCTCACTGAGAGCCTGCAAGAATGCAGAACCTTTTAAATATGTTTTGCTTTCTGTAAATAAAATTATTTTTATAGAAATGCCTGGTGTGTGACTTTTCTGATCTTTCCTGGGCCAAAGGCTTTCCCAGCAATCTGCCAACATTAACTTCCCAGCAGGCTGAGGCTGGCTAAAGGAAAATATTTTGTGTTGCTGCCCTGTTAGTGACCCAAACTCTCAGTGCCTCTTTAAAAAAACTGCATCTTTTCCTGGGCTTGTATAATAGCTGCAGAATCTCCAGAAAATATGCATTTGAGTTAATGAGATGCCAACACTGTACCCACGCTGTTCCAATGCAACTTGTTACACACTGGTGGTACTTCTCTAACTCAAACATGCATTTTTCTGTTACTGCATGTCAGTTGAATCTAAGAAAAAAATGCAGCTTATTTAAGGAAACAGTGACAGGTACAACATGCATGACCATGCCTAATGCAAAGTACTTTCTTGTTTTCAATCTAAGTACTACATATCCCTACCAGCATGCGAGTCAGTGTGGGCTGTCATGCTAATTAAGTGGGTACATTGCTGGCTTGAAAATCATATTCAAATAATACTAATCAATGGTTCCTCATCAAACTGAAATGAGACCACAGGATTCAGTATTGACTCCTGGAATCTTCCATATATTTATTGATGACTTGTATGAACAAGTGGAAGGAATGTTTATCAAATCTGCAAATAATAAAACATTGCTGAGATAGCTAATACCTTAGAAGACTGAAATAAAATTCTAAATGATCTTGCTAGGTCAGAGAAATGAGATGAAAGTAAAGAAATTCAACAGATAATTGCAGGTTGACACACATAGGATATGGGATCCATGGCTTAGTAATGGCACATAAGAGAAAGATAGTGGAATAATAATTGATTGCAAACTGAATATGAGCCAGTGGTGTCATGTGGCTGCAAAAAAAGGCAAATGCAATTTTAGGCTATATCAGCAGAGAATAATTTGCGAAACAGGAAGTAATCATTCTATTTTATTCTGCTTTGGTCAGACCTTAATTCAAGTACAGTCTCTTCTTCTAGGCCCAGAGAAATTGGAAGAGTTCAGAGGAAGGCAATGAGCTTAAGCTGATGGTTAGAATTGTAGTCCTATGAAGATAAATTAAAAGACTTGTGTATATTTAGCCTTGGGAAAAAGACAGGTAAAGGGAGGTATACTAAAAGGTCAAGATTTGTTCTTTCCAGAATTCAGACAAAGAATAATAGATATGAATTACAAGAAGGCACATCCCAAATGCATGGTAGAAAAATATTCTTAAAGGTAAGAGCAATTTGACAGAGGTACCAATCATTCAGGTGGTGGGTTCCCATTCATTGGATGTGTTTATGCAAGGGATAGACACCACCTATTTGGGATGCTTTAATTTGGAATGACCCCTTCCAATGTCACAATTCTATCATCATGGCCCTTTCCCATGGCTCCTTCTATGACTCAAAATTCCTTCTCTTCATTTATTTGATTCAGTTTCAGCACCTCTTGACTCCAGACCAACTCTGGGTAGCTCACAATGTAACAAAACCAGATAAAAATAGAACACACAATAAATAATGAACAAGATGGGGAATCTGGGCAAACACAGAAAAATATATACAAAATACAATGAACAAGGGGCTCCATACACCTTAGCTTAAGGTGGGTAGGGAAGTAGGCAGAAGCAAAACAGCATTTAGTAATTACTAATAACAACAATTAAATAATAACTAACAATTAAATTTAAACAATGCAAAGTAAAAACTATTTTTAGAGGAACTGTAATAGTTCCTATGAGAATATGATCAATGCCAGCTTATCTTCAGCCTCGTATCTTTCTACACTTTTCTTTTTTGGCAAGAGCTATAGAGAAGATAAAAGTCATTAACATTTTCAGCAGCAGTTTGTTGTCAGTCAAAAAGGAACAATATTCATTCAAAATTTAATAGTTGTTAAATATTTTTTCTATACTTTTTTTGGTGCTTTTTCCAATTGTGTTCCTTTCATGACTTTCCTCAGGATTCACAGGAAACACAACTGCTGCCTTGGTGTCATATGAATTCTTCCTTAAATCTCACACTTACTCAGATTGGTGCATTAGTTGTACATGGTTCAATAGTTCTAAGTTCCTGCCATGACTGACAAAATCTGAATCCTTAGATCCTCATCTTGCACATGCTACACTTCCTTATACTTTCCAAATTGGAAGTTTGATTTGCAACTCTAGAAATCATTTTTGGAGAGAAAGCTGAGTACTGGATAGGAAAACAACAAATTATAATTAAAATAAAATAACTTACTTGCTTGCGCATCACATCTGTAGCTTGGAGGATATAGCGAGGAGGTAGACCATGACTTCGAGCAAGAATTATTGCTTGCTCTAAAGTGATGCTCAGCGTACAACTAAAAAAAAAACAACACCCCCAAATCAGAGAAATCAAGTAAAAGTATAAAATCAAGTATACAGTATTTGTTTTGTGGAATTAAGACCAGCTGGTTGTGGGGCTGTAGCCTAGATTGGGATATTAAAAAAAAAAATCCTGGACAAAAGAAATTGCAAATTGTTTCATATTTTTGCTAAGAAACTATAATGACATACCCATGAAGGCACCAACAGTCAAACTCAACTCAAGGGAAATGTAAACTTTATTATAATATAAAGGCACTTCCCAAATTATGTTCTGTTCCTTCTGTTCCAGAAAGGCTTATGTAACTTGATTTTTGCCTGAGAATAGGATGAACTGTCCCTAAAACATGCAGTGCAAGTTCATGTGTGATGAAATACAGACTATTACCTCCTCCTTACTTCTTCATTATTTTTATTTTCTGCTGTATAAAATGAAGGAAAGCCTCCACCTTTGGAGGTGCTACCCACCTCACAGTCTCACTCTACAGTATTTATCTGCATGCACTGCATGCATAAGGTGTGAATTTTTATGCACCTTGAAAATTTTAGATGTGACTTATGGAAACATTTTAAGCTGAGTTTAAGTAAGTCAGGTCCTACATCTGACTGAGAAATCTCTGCACTATTCTTTTATTCCTTTTAGGGGAAAAACATTCAAAATCATAGTAAGATAATTTATTAGAAATGTCACAGTGTCACAAAATAGCAACCAATTTCTCTAGATCTCTTCTTTTACATCCAGCCTTAAGAACTGGAGAATTTGAAATTTTGTTTAGTACTTTGGTCTTATTTTAACTAAGTTATTACCTAATAGCATCTTTATGCTGTTATTGGATATGTGCACTTAATGGATTATTTTGAGAGACTTTTTTCTCAAGATCAGTATAGTTAAAGCTTACCAAGCACATTGAACATATCCATGGTCAAAATTTAAATTTGGTCCTGACAAATTTTCCACATTCAGTGTTTGTATTTTTTAGACGATATATAACTTTAACGTATTACTGTAATCATAAGTCAGACAGGAATTATAGTGGCATTATAAATTGCTGTAAGTTGATGGTTTATTTACAAACATTTATAAACATATTTGCAAATGCAATTAAAGCAAGCAAATTACTTACAAAGTTAGTTTGATAATACCTCAAAAAAAAGATTTGGTTGATTTTCATGTTCAGTAATAAATCTAAACATGTTCCACATAATACTATGAGGGTTAAAAGGAAGATGCATATATTACAGTGAAGTACCATGGTACAAGAACTCTTTTTCACTTTGATACACTACACTTCTGAGACTGCTCAAACTTGTGAATTTTCACTCTACTTTTTTTTCAACTGTTGGATGTTAGATGTTTTATTCTCTTCCCTCAAATTAAGCAGATATAGAGAACCTAACCAGCAGTTGATATCCCTATAGTCATCTGCAGCTAGCCAAGATGATGCCAAAATAGTAAAACATGTCTTGCAATGTCATGATGCAAGCTCTGCCCTTTCATCCTTATGTCGCAACACAACACATAAGTATGTAAGGGGCAGAAATTGTATCACAATGTTGGGATGCACAGTTCATCACTTGCCCCCCACCATGGACTCCCACAAATCTCTCATATAAACTTCAAGCAATTATAACTAATTATTTTTTGGTTTTACTGAATAATTTAAAAAATGAGCCTTTTTTAATATTAATTTTAGATTTAATCTTCTCATTTGCTAAATAAATATCCTACCAGCTTATCCATCTGCCACTTACACACCCTATTCCCTTTGCTGGATTTCACTTATTAATGACCTTTAAATAAATTAGTTTTTGTTCATGAGAAAGTCAATGTTATTCAGGATTTTATTCAAAATACAGAAGAGAGTTTCCAAGAGTCTGTATTATTAAAACTGCCCATTAAAATTTCACGTGTTTCAGTTCTCTTCTGATGCCTTTCCCCATACTGCTGATACCCTTCACAAGGCAAGAGAAAGATAGGCTATGTAACACAAATGGATTAATATTGCCTCCAGTAGTACCATGCAACCACACTCTCCCCGATGAATTCTTTCAGTTCTATAGGTATCCTGTTTCCCATTATTTTAAAAGTTTAACTAGAAAAAAAAATAAGGAGAGCCATGTATATACCATCTACACACACACACACACACACACACACACACACACATATATACATACATACATACAAACACACCAAGACACACACACACACACATATATACATACATACACACACACCAAGACATACATACACACACACCAAGACATACATACACACACACATACATACACACATACACACTGTATACGCACACAATACGCATATAAACAAACCAAAAGTCAGAATAAGATAAAGACCTTGTTCCTAAAAGTCATGGATTTCATGGTCCCAATTTCAAGGAGAAGCCACAGAACCTTTACAGAATTCCAGATTCAGACCCTTATTTCAGATGTTTCAGATATTGTGACAGTTTGTTTTATATCTATATTTGCAATAGTTAATAATGTATTTTTTTTCCTAAAAGAACCTGCCCTGGGACATAAAACCTTCATTGCTCTCCTAATTACTAATATGTACTATATTTTCACCTCTAGATTTTATAGAGAATAATAGCAAATCTAGGAAATGAGAATGATAAAACAGAAAACTCAGCTTGGACTTTACATCAGGACTTTATTTAAAAAATCATTCTCATTGTTATAAAATAACTAATTGTACAAATTGCAGCTGACAGTTAAAATTATGATACATTATTACTTTTTTTAGGAAACTGAGAAAAATAATTTTAATAGAGGAAGAGAGCAGTGGGCAAGATAGCTCAAAGTGTGGTTTTATGAACACAAGTGAATCCAGGGGAAAAAACTGTTTGCCATAAAAAGTATTATCCCTCTGAAGCATTGAGTTGTATCAACATTGCCTTTCCACAAATAGTTTATTTCTATTTGCAGAAGCACTTTTAAGAAAGCTCTCCACTAAAGGAAGAATGTCAGGTAGTTTCTTACATTCCTGGGCACTTGTCCTGGAAGATTGGGGGCCTTTCATAAGCTAAAAAGTCAGCAGATTATCTTTAATTTATACCTATAGCAAACAGTAGCCTAGATATTTGTACATCTATACACTATAAGGAAAAATTACAAGAATATGGTTCTGTATAGCCATTTACTGTTCATACTTAAGACCTGAGTATGGAGGATATACAGTATAAACAAGCTTCAGTGACATGTTGCATATACTACCCCTATCTGCTTGCCAAGATATCCACATGGTTAGTATAAAGATCTCTATGAGATTTATCAATGCATTTGTCTGTTTGGTTGTATTAGGACTGTAGGTTCTCTTGAAGTTTGGGCCATTTCTAACTTTTTAAAACAAAATGTTCTTTTCGGTCACAACATCACAAGGCACATAATTCACCACATAAAAGATTGCCAATCCCTTTGTGCATGATAATTGGGTTAAGGTGCCAAAGCCTGAGGCCTCTGTAACAGCTGCCATGAAACCAGCTACCATGGAGAGTTTGAGAGTAGATGTTGTGCTGATTAACAGGTTTGTGTGAACAGCATACTGATGGAATAGCTCAATAGCATCAAATGCAGAATGAGGAACAGAAAGCAGCATGCACAGGTAATGTTCTGGCATGTGGTATCACTGCAAGATCAAATAAGCCCCGGCTCTGGCCTTACAGAGGTAATCCAGATGGATATGGATAGTCTGGTACCTTCTGCTAAGGAAAAAGAATGACTTTAGGCAAAGGTGTGGGCCACTTAGAAGCAGTTTCAAATCAGTTTTTGTTACACAACATATCTCTGGTTGAATTGAAGAGTCTAATGCAATCTGTAGAATGACACTTCAGTCTATCAAGAGAACTTGGCAGTATCACTATGTATTCAAAAAGAATACTAGAGTAGTTTATGCATACAGAACCAATTTAGTTTGGGAAATGTCAATTCCATTTTAAAATATATATTTTACAGAATGTGAAAAATGTTACATATTCTCATGATGACCCAATGGAATTCCACTCATGCAATAAGCATTAATCTATTGGAATTATTTTATAGTTTTCTGTGAAGCAGTTCTATACTGCTAATGACTGGAGTACAATAAAGAACTGCTGGACAGATTTTTGTCATCTCTAAATTTATTGCAACAGATTATTAGAATGTTCTGAAAATATGAATCTGTTACAGTAACTTTCACACCACCTACTAGAGATATGAGTAAAAAATTATTTGTAAGCATTTTGCATATGGGTAGGTAAATGTTCAAAAGAGGAAGGATTTCTTGTTCATGATTTTACTACATATATAAGTATGAAATGTTACCAGAGATAATATTGTTTAAAATGTTTATTCCTAAGCTAAAATCATTACCATCTCAATCAAACTATGGTTATTTGCAGGTTTCATTTAATTCAGCGAGGCATTTCTGCACATTACAGTTATACTCTGAAGCTTTCAGTTAATCAGCAGGATTTCAAAATTCTTAATGTAGACAAGATTGTTTAGCGCTGTGCATGTTTGTGTGTGTATACACACACATAAACACATATATTCCTTAATAGCTGTAAAAGATGCATCACTAATATTATCCCTGTACCAATGAAAAGGCTGAAAATAAGAGATAATGACTTCCCTAAATCTTTTATTTCTATCTATCTATCTATCTATCTATCTATCTATCTATCTATCTATCTATCTAATTTATCCCCGCCCATCTCCTCCTGTCGGAGGACTCTGGGCGGTTTACAACAATCGATTAAAACCATCACAATAATACAAAAAGTAAAATACAGTAAAAAATAGTATAAATAGAAATAAAAATAAAAATGTATTTTCTAGTCATTAAGATCATCTAGGATGCTGCCTTGATGGTGCTACATATGCCAGAGATCAGTTACGTGGTAATCTGAAAGAAAGTAGTCCCAGTACAGGTGCTCCAACTATAGAATTTCCTAAACTCTAGCTGCCATGCCTAATTAATTTTCAGTATCAGCTGAAGACTCAGAAGTTTATCCAAGTTTTTGTTGAATCCATGTTGCTCTCTTCTTTCGTATTATTCCACTGTCCAGTTTATTGCTATTTAATTGTTTTTAATCTCAATTTACACAACTGCTTTTTAATTACTTTGTAATAATAGAATATGTATAATAAATTGTATAAGTAAAAACAAAGCATGACTGCATTATGATTTCAGTCCCACCACTCGTACTCTTAGTTATATCAACAGTACTATCTATCTATGTAGGATACACACACACAAAAACATGTACACACACACACCCATACCCATACCCATACCCATCCTCTTCATTCTTGGGTCTGGATGGCAATTAACAGTAATTTTTAAAAAAGATAAATTATCGTACCGGTGAACTCCACTATTGCACATGACGATGTGGCAAGCTCCCAGCCGGCTACAGAGTTCTGAAGAGACTGACAGTAGTCCAACTCCAGAAGCACCACAAGCTGTGAAAGCACAGGCTGCTGTGCGCTTGGATCTTATGAAAGACGCCATTAGTCGGTAAAGCTCATCCAAAGAATTGATGGGTCGCATTAGCTGCAAGTAAATTACAATGCTTCCTTCATTAAGAGTGTCCTCTGTGACAATATACTGTATATGTGCTATTATAAGTGAAACAAAATGAAAAATGCAACTCTCTTGAACATCCTGTGAGTATCTAGAGAACACTGGTTGTCCTCACAATGAATTCCTAACTTCTATTTCATATAACACATATGATGAACATTTATTAAATTTATACCCTGCATTTCTGTCCATACAACAGTTACAGTAACGTACAACAAGCAAAAATAGAAACTATGAAACACAAAGATGAAATCAGTACAACACAATTAAAATCAGGTAACATTAAAATCAATTAAAAGGTTGGTGGAAGAGATGGGGTGTTGCCATTTTTCTGAATACTGGGAGAGTTGAGAATAACCACACTTCCTTGGGGAGGGCATTACAAAGCCTGGGAACCACACAGAGAAGGCCTTTTCTCACATGGGTCTAATATTGTTCACCAGACCTCTTTGAATAGTCTTTGACAGTCTCCCAGGCCATGTCCTTCACTTCAACATGTTCTTAATTCCTTTTTAGTGCACTAGAGTAATTACATTGTTCTATCCAGTGTTGTTCTCATGAAAATGAAAATAGGGTATTCTCTGTTCCTCATCTGATCTGATCTCATATTTTGCTCAATGACAAACATAAAACAAGAACAATCAGGCAAACAAGAAAAAGAAAAACAAGTGAGAATGACTTCTAAAATATAAGTGGAGTAAGACAATGAACACAAAAAAAGAAAAAGAAAAAGACAAGATATTAGCACTAAAACAATAACTCTAAAACTAATTCTTAGAATATAAAATGGATAATATTGTTAACATTAAAGTGCTGACCCTAAGATAGATTTACATTCTAAAGAGAGCCAGTTTGATCTAGTGGTTAAGGCAACGGGCTAGAAACCAGGAGACTGTGAGTTCTAGTCCTGCCTCAGGCATGAAGGCGAGCTGGGTGACCTTGGGCCAGTCACTCTCTCTCAGCCCAACTCACCTCACAGGGTTGTTGTTGTGGGGAAAAGAGGAGGAGGAAGGAATATATGGTATGTTCACTGCCTTGAGTTATTTATAAGAATAATAAAGGCAGGATAATAAAATAAATACATACAAATAAAATACAAATTATTATACACAATAATGTGAAATCACAGCTGCCAATTCTTTAGCTGGTTTGGCCTTCAATTGCATTGAGTTCTTCCCAAGAACCTAGGATGTTGTAATGTATCGGCATAGTATATGTGCGGACCCAAGCAGTGTCGCCTTCTGTAATTGACAGATGGAAATTTTGTCAATGTGCAGATTTTCTAACTGCTGTCCAAAGTTTTGAATGGTACCCAGTATGCTGATAACCACTGGGACCACCACTGCTGGTTCATGCCATAATCTTTCGACCCTGATTTTCAGATCTTGATACCTTGTGATCTTCTCCAATTCTTTGTCTTCTATTCTACTATCCCCTGGTATTGCCACGTCAATTATCCACCCTTTCTTCTTTTCAACCACAGTTAAATCTGGTGTGTTATGTGTCAAGACTTTATCAGTTTGCATTCAATTTGTAATATTTTAACCTGTTCATTTTCGAGTACTTTTTCAACTATATGCTCCCACCAATTTTCATTAATGGCAGATGATGATGATGATGATGATTTTGTGTCTTCAGGTCAGTCTTGACTCCTGGCGACTGCCTGGACAAGTCCCTGAAGTTTTCTTGGCAAGGTTTTTTGGAAGTGGTTTGCCACTGCCTGCTTCCTAGGGCTGAGAGAATGACTGGCCCAAGGTCACCCAGCTGGCTTTGTGCCTAAGGCGAGACTAGAACTCATGGTTTCCTGGTTTCTAGCCTGGTGCCTTAACCACTACACAAAACTGGCTATCCAAATTATTATTAGTACTAAAACTATAAAAACTAGTTAACGTATATAATCAAAGGAGAAACACAGTCTCTGTATCTGTGCATGCACAGCAGTAAAGTCTTTTGTTGTCATTCCATGTTTTTATTATACTCTATGACTGAGAACAATCAGATGGCATTATAATATAAGAGCAGCAGTCAGCTCACATCTAGCTTTGCAGGCAGCATAACAAAATCTGGTGACATCCAAGGAAATAAAATCCACCTGTACATATAAAATAAATCAGTGGATATTTTACCAAATGAGGATAAGTAAAACAGGCTCTGAAATTCCTATCCCTATAAAACCAGAAACTTGGGCAGTGGATTCTGTAGCTCCAGAATTCTTTCTGGTCATCACGAAACTTTTCTTCTTAACATCAAATGCAGATAAAATAGAATTCTCAACTTAGTCACATGAATTAATTGAGGAAACAAGGATTGAGGTTTGCCATTCCAGGAACAAATGTGGTTCCTGTCTCTAATGTAGACTTCGGTAGTCAACTTTGGTTGTTTACAGAAATTGAACAGAGTTGGCCCCAAAGAGCAGCTGGATGGAGAATCACTTCAAAATTCCAGGCTGTTTAGTAGATTGTAAAGGAAAAAAAAATCCCAAAACTAGGCAAAGACAAACCACTTCTGTATCACTGCCAAAAACCCTACATGGAAGAAATCACCAGAAACTGAATGGAGTCAAACACATCTTTACCTCTTTATTTCTGAGATACAGGATCAGAAATTCCATAACTATAAAAAAAAGTGTCCTATTTGTCAAAGAGGTAGCCAAAGTTAATTCTTTGACTCTGACTGAAATACATATGGCAATTAGACATTAACTCTCAACATTTTACTACAACACAATTTTTTTCTGAAAATGTTGACCTATACAGGGCCAGATTAAGGCTGATACCTTAAGCCCAACAATGGTGCCCCTCAACAGAAGTGAAATTCTCACGCCATGAGACGGAAACAAATGTGATATCTGATGACACTTTTATATCAAACGTTTAAATTTTAACCACTCACCATACTAAACAAAACATTTTTTAATAATGCAGATTAAAGTTGAACATGGCAGATACTGTAAGGACAATTACAAAAAAAAATTGACCAAAGTCAACTGTGGCAGTAAAAGGGTTAAGGGCATGATAGGGGAAAAAACTATTGTACCCCCCTTCTCTTGGCGTCCTAAGCACATGCTTATTTTGCGTAATCCAGGGCTGGACCCATAGCATCAAAGCAAGTTTGAAACCTCTGCTGACTGCTGATAATACCCATCTATTTTACCTTTTATGCTGCTTGCCTTTTGTTTTAAATTTGTACAGAAATGTCACCTTCTTTGCATAGGATAATGTCTTTGTATGCACTTCACTGCTTCTATGAAAAAAACGAATTAATTGCAGTTCTGAATATAATAGGCTTGGAAGATACATGGGACCTTCCCAATTTCCCAATGTTCAACACTTAAATCCCATTACTGTGCGACTATGAAAGTATTTCATGAGATTAAAGGTTGTATTAATTTATTACAAAATATAATTGGTTCATGTGGACAGCATGCACTGCAATACTGCTTCACAACAGACCATGTTCAAATGCTTAGTTTAATCTCACACATATTGATTTACCTTATCTACATAAGCAGCTTTTGATGTTGAATTAGGAGGAAGATTTGATTTGTCCAGATAAAATGCTCTGGAAAAAAAAACAATACCCACAATATATTAATATTACTCAGGTTCATTTATAAAATAAACTCATTCAGTCTCTTTGTGACATTTTAAAGTATTTACAACCCTGAAAATTGCAGAACATTAAATGTGAACTGCCTTATGAATCCCTATGTGGAACATTAGTGTGCAAAAAATACTTTAGAGGCACTCAGAGCTGTCTTGAGAATTAAAAGCATTCTACTACAGAATGTAAACAAATGTTTAAGAGACAGTAAAGAAAATAGAATTATCAATTATAAATCTCTTTTTTACATGTTTAGAATTCTTGATATTCTGTGATTTGATCACAGTACCAGCAGCTTTTTTGCAAAGCACCACAATTAATAACAATTTGGGGAATGGGATTATGCATCAGAATCCATGCTCACAGTATTAGTTATACTTTCATTTCAGTGTAACAAATGAAGTTTTAAAAATATCTTTGATCTATAGTGGGAGTGACACCTTTTGCTGTCCAGGACCTGCACAACATCCTTCAGGAAGGTAAGGGATACAGGGGGGTGGGGCAAACATGCAATGTGACCATAGGGAGGTCATGACCTTGGATAAGGCCAGGATTTTGTCATCTTACCCACATTATGGGTAGGGAACTTTCTAAATTATGTTACATCTATTTGTGGTTGGAATTACAATTTTTATATATTTTCCAATTAAAAACTGTGGGAAGCTATGCTGCTAATTTTACACACAAAAGGAGTGTGAGGACATGTAACTCTGGGACTTCAAGATGCCTACCCCTTCCTCACGAAAATGATCATGCAGCAAATAGTCAATATATTACATAGTATTTGTAATCTTCAGTGATTCCAATGTCTAATGCAAATATTTTAGAATTTCAGAGCTGTAAATATGGCATCAAGCTTCCAAAATGATAGCTGTTTTCTGTATTGCAGCAAAAGACACAATGCATTTTGTAGCACCTCTGTCGTTTTTAAAGGATTATGTTGATATTTTCAACTACAAGATAGATAAACTTTCATTTTAGAGATACCCAAATACTGCAGATTCTATTGCTGAAATTATTTTCTCAATGTACTCAGGATCTAAAGCAATACTAAAGAACACACTGAATGATGGAATATTGACAATGAAAAAAAATCTGTTCAAGTGTCCTCTATATATTAAAAACTCAGTATTTATTATCTGTTACCTACCTTACTATGAACTCTTATATTACGTAGTATATATAAAAAAGGAAATGACAGTTCCTATCATATTTATCTAATATAAAACTTTTTAAAACTATATAGTTCAGTTAAATAAGAACCAATGGCACCCTAATGCAGTATAAATATGTGACTCTTAAAAATGTATTCTGTAGTAAAGATTTATTATAACGTAAACTTTCACGGATCAGAATCACTTTGTACAGAGAGCAAAAAATGTATTCAAAAGTTTTGAAAGACCATGAGATACAAAATAAACGATTTCAGATTTTGTTCTTAGGTTCAGATTTTGGCCAACATCTCACGTTATCTGAAGAAGGAGACTACTGTACACTCTATGAAATTTGATCCAAATAATATTGAAACCCTATGCACATTTACTACAGAGTAAGAACTGCATTCATTTGGGATTTATTTCTTGGTTAAAATGTTTGGAAGTGCACTGTACATTTGTTAGTCTTTACAGACCCTTCTTTCTCCTTCTTGTTGCTACTGATATATGTTTAAATATAACATTTTTTATATTTATGAATGGATAGAATGGAGGCAGTGTTGCAAAATATTGCATGTTGTCAGTGCAGAAATTATTTTGAATGGTGCATCTCTCTACTACTGTGAGTTCAGTGACTTCTTCTAAACATGGCCAGTGTATAGGTGCTGCTGGGAAAGTCCTTTATAAATGCTGTTCTTAACTTTTTTCAGCACAAGTGAAAAATGACTATCATTGCTCTGCCATGTTGGTATCTTCCAGTTTGTGTTTTTTTCTCTCCAGGTTTAGCAAGAACGAGAGAGAGCAATCTTCCTACTTCCATAATAGCAGCATTTCTGATCCTGACATGATGTGGATGTAAGATTACTCTTCCCAAAATATTAATTAGATTTTTAAAGTATAGCCTATCACAAAAATAATTTCCTCCACAATTAGCTGACACTTGAGTGAAAACTGGTACAGCAACTTCCGGCTGTTTTTCACAGAATGATCTCTGGTGTTTCTGAGAACCTGCAAAGCTGCAGACAGCATACAAATTCCCAGCACTTCACTTAATTACTAAATGCTTGTTTAGAACCTTAATCAAATGTTATAAGGAAAGCTAATGGAAAAGTTGGCATACTGCCTGAAAAAAAAAACACTATTTTTTAATCTACTTAAAATGGTAAGGATGAAATCTTAATGCTTATGCATGCACAGAAACTGTTTGCTTTGCAACTTTTAAAATTTAGTAGATACTTTGTAGGGTTTGGGGGTTGGGGTTTTTGTTTGTTTGTTTGTTTTGTATATGCAGAATATCTGTATATTCTGCGAAAAATTGGCTTCTGTTCTGCGTCAAGGTTTGGCTTGTGTGACTCCTAGCTGCCATTCTCCAGTTTAAGGAGCAGAATTTCAAAGTTTGGGTTGGTAAATCCAGGTTACTTAACCTAAGAGCTTGAAGTCTGCTATACCAACAGCCACTCCATTTGCAAATAATGCTCAATGCACTTTAACGTAACTCACCTTTTCCCCTAATTGTCCTCACCATCTACAGTTCAGAAATACTCTGGTGAAACAGAATTCCCTTGCCTTACCACACTTGACAGGAGACGGCTCTATTTTCCTTCTCTGCTGTTCTTCCTCTCTCACTGCACCTCAACCAGTACAAACGGCAGCTAAATGTTTTATACTGTGTATCTTCTATTTATCTATTGTGTATGTTTTAATGTTATGTGATGGGGGGTTGTTTTTTGTTGTTATATGCCACCTAGGGTCACATTGTTTGAATTGGACAGCCTTACAAATCTAATAAATGCATGCATGCATACATAAAAAATCATGAAGACAGGTTTGCTACCACTTCCTTTCCAACTTCCACTCCAACCACATTTTTTTCTTCCTTGTTTTTATGTCTCTTTGGGCTCTGCAAACCTGGAATTAGGGAGAGGGAGAACAGAGAAAAAGCTGGCAGAAATGAAAATTACAACTTATGTAGGGGAAGAATTCACCTCTCCAGCCTTCCTTTGTGTTGGGAGAAGTTGTGTCCACAAGGAGAAAAAGGGTGTGCATTCAACTGTCTTTGAATAAATGCATTGTTTGGCCTGTAGTGAATTTAGGAAAAGCAGTGTCAGGCTCCCCACCCATCTCACCTCCCCCAAATAGATTTTGGTTGTTTAGGATTGAGGAAAACTGAAAGAGAAATGCATGGAGTCTCACTTTGCAGCACAGAAGCTGTTCCTGTTCCATTCCTGAGGTGAAAGGAACAACAACAACAAAAAAGCTGTTTTGCAATCTGGTTTGACAGGGAGATTTTCTCCTCTCTCAAAACACTAGGACCAGGATTGTTCCAATGAAGCTGATTTGAAGATTTAGAACAGACAAAAGAAAGTACATATTCACACAGTGTGTAATTAACCTGTGGAATTCATTGCTACAAGATGTGTTGATAGATCTTAACATACGATTATAGAATGTAAGGGTTTGAAGTGACATTAGAAATCTAGTCCAACCCCATGCCCAGCGCAGAGATACTACACTAGCTCTCCAAAGGCTCTAAGAAGATAGCATAAGCAGAGAAGACAGCGTTCTGAAGGGAGCCACATGGAATAAAAGTTCGCCGGAAAAGCTGGGTCCAAAAAGGACTCAGCAACGGCAGCCAGGCGCTCCGCTGGGCAAAAAAGGTGAAAGGTCAGTGCGGGGAGCTGGGAGAAAAGGCAGCTGGGTGAAGGAATGCAGGCTGGGGAGGCTGGAGCTTGCTATTGGTGGCCTCCCACAGCGCAGCTGGGACAGGACAGGTGGCCTCATGCCATGTGGCTGGGGTTCCCGCCCTGCAAGGCAGGGTGCAGGGCTTCCAAAGGGCAGCGATGGGGGGAGATAGGCAGGGGGGAGTTGAAGACAGTGTTCAAGCCTGGGAAGAACCAGGCCCAGAATGGCTTGGATTGGGCTGGGTGCTCAGGCTAACGATGGGTAAAATTCACTTAACAATGGCAAGGGGAATTGCTAGGATTGCTGTCACTAAGCAATGCCATCCCGTTTTACAACCGCATGGTTTAGCGATGGAAATTCCAAGCTCAGTTACCATTGTTAAATGAAGACTACCTGCATACAATTTTCCTATCCAAACATACGACTTTGCATGTGACCCTAGTGAAATTCATCTTGTGTGTTTTTGCTAATTATTCCAGTTTGTTGCAATCTTCCTTAAATTCTCATGCTGTCATCTAAAGTGTTTTTATGTCGCCTGCAAATAATCTGATAATCCTATTTTCTAACACTTCATTCAAGTCATTTATAAATATGTTGAACAGCACAGGTCAGAGAATGGAGCCTTGTAGTATAGCACTCAATCCTTCCAACTAGATGTGGAGCCTTTAACATAGCCTTTTTCAACCTTCTGACCCTGGAGGAACCCTTGAAATATTTTTCAGGCCTCGGGGAAGCCCTGCGCATTCAGGCTCAAATATAGGCCAGAAGTTACAAAACTATTATATCCGTTTCACGTGTAGGCCTGGATATATGCATTAACAGTGTTCTTAAACTAAAAATAAAAGAATGAAACTTACCTCTTTAATGTCAAGTTGCCCGAATTTGAAATAATTTTTTTAGATAAATCGTGATCTCCCAGGGAATCCCTAGGGACCTCTCGCAGAATCCTAGGGTTCCACAGAACCCCAGTTGAGAAACCCTGTTTTACCATGTACACATTGGGTACAATTGTTCAACTAGTTCTGTATCCATCTAATGGTAGCATAGTCCAACCCCCATTTTGCCTTCTTTTCAAGTGAAATTTACTGGACACTTTGTCAAATGTTTAGTTGAAGTCAACAGACTGCTTAATAATCTGTTATAAAGTTTTGCCTGATATTGGCATCAAGCTGATCATTTGTAATTACCCAGGTCCTCTTTTTACTCTTTTTTCCTATTTAAAGACATGAACATTTGCTTTTCTCTAATCCTCTGACACTCTGCCTGTCCTCCATGATTTTTGAAATATCATAGAAAGGTGCTTCAATGTGACATCTAGAAGCTCCTTCAAGAGTATTTCAGACCTTAAGCAAGCATGAGCACAACCTCTCTGCTACTAATTAGGGCAGCCATGCCTTTTTTTCTGGCTTCTTCATGAGTCTGAAAAAAATACTACTGCATTAAGGACTCAACTTATTATAGTGACTTTTAGAGCAGCAGTATTTGATTTCAGCTTCACACAGAAGCCTGAAATAGAGCTGCTTTAATGAATAGTAGAGAAGTGCTGAGTTTGCAGAACTCTTCTTCTGAATCTTTTTGAAGCATGCACAGCCCTCACAGGTAGGCCTTTTCAGGGTTGAAAGGAAATTAAGCGAACGGAGATTAGAAAAACAGATTTAGTTCTTAAGGCTGCAGTCTACTAAATTTGAATCTTATCTTAGTTCTATAATTTGGCACGTTTATTTTATTATTATTTATTAGAGAGATTTACATGGCTGCCCAACTCACTCACAGTAACTCCAAAGACTTACAGAAATAAAACCCCAAATACAAAACCCGCTACATCTCCACCCCTGTGGCGGCAACAATACATTCAGACAAACAACTTAATGGGCTCCACATCAACCTGGGGTCCTCAGGCCCACTGGCAAAACTATGTCTTCAGGGCCTTTCGGAAGAGTATTAAGGTGGAGGCCAATCTTATCTCTGTGGGGATGATGTTCCACAGGGAGGAAGCCACCACGGAGAAGGCCCTTCTTCTCAGTCCCACTAGATGGAACTCCTTAACGGGGGGACCTATAACATACCTCGCCTCCCTGATCTGGTGGGTCAGGTAGAAGTAATTGGGTGAAGGTGGTCCTTCAAATAACCTGTCCCCATGCCATGTAGGGCTTTAAAGGTGATAACCAGCACCTTGAATTGGACTCGGAAGCAAACTGACAACCAATGCAGCTCCCGCAAGAGAGGTGACACATGTGCAAATCTGGACTTGCACAAAACCATGCGGACTGCCACATTTTAAAACCAACTGAAGCTTCTGGGTACTTTTCAAGGGCAGCCCCATGTAGAGCACATTACAGTAGTCAAGATGGGAGGTGACTAAGGCATGGGTGACTGTGAGTAGGGCCTGTTGGTCCAGGAAGGGTAGTAACTGGAGCATAACCCATAGTTGTGCAAAGGCCCTCCTGGCCACAACCGCCAGCTGCTCCTCAAGCAGGAGTCGCGAGTCCAAGAGCTTGGAGTCCATCTAGAGTAGTGCAACCCCATCCAAGACCAAATGTGGCAATTCTCCATGAACCAAAGAGCCCCAAACCCAGAGCCATTCCCTCTTGCCAGGGTTCAGTTTCAAGCCATTGCTCCCCATCTAGACTTTATCAGCCTCCAGGCACTGCCAAAGGGAGGTGACAGCATTGAAAAGGAATTTTGTTAATGTGCATTGTGAAAACAATATAGGAATAAACCTATGGTCTGAAACATGATAAAAGGGAAATAAAACAAAAGAGTGGTGCATGCAATTACATTATAGCTGTGGCTAACTCAGTGAATTTGTTGATAAAGTTGGGTTCAACTACACAGCAGTACATACAAGTGCTTTGTATGATACAAAATAATGCATTAGTTACTAAGAAAGAGGAAGGGAAGATAATATACTGTTCTTATGCATTGTGGTGCTGAAAAAACTTTACTGTGATCTGGCCTCTTTCTTTAAACTGCTCAAGCAATGAAAGGAGTAAGATGTAAAGCATTTGGAAGGAAAGGTAAAATAAAAATCTTAATTCTAATATGAACATTTATTTGAATTTATGAGAATAATATGAATTATTGCTTTTTAAAACATTAATCACATTACTTAGTTAATGAGAAATTCAGCACATTAAAAACCCATCAGCAACATAAAGATGTCATTGTGTTCATAGGAGATGTTCTGGTATTATATGCCTGTCAGTCTTTTTTACATATCTAGTAAGACTTGGGTTCACTTTCTAGATCTTTGGAACGGACAGCTATGGAACACAATTGATGTACTTGAGGGTTCACAGTACTGGAAAAAATCAAGTTGTGGCAGGAAAATGATTAAGACCAAAAACACAGCATAGACTCTCAAATGAGGTATTGAAACATGCATGTAAAGTTAATTCCAGGCTGAGTTATCATAGTTTATGGGAATTATGCTGGAAATTATATCTAATATGTTCAGATTTTTGTCTTTATTTTTCCCTACCTACAATCAATCAATATACTCATACTTAACTGACTGCAGATAGAAAAAAAGAGAAAAATCTGAATGTGTTCTTGTACTATGGTCCACTAAAACAGGACTTTTGTCCATACTGTTTTAGCACTGTGATCCAAATTTGTGCTTAGAAAGAACAAATAGCTGCTCACTCACCTGAGTTTTTGGTTATACTGTTTTACTTTTTCCAATGAAGCTGCATTAATCTGTGCCTGAAATTCTTCTACTGATACATTGTCTCTATAATAATACCCTTCCATACTTTCCAGGGCTATAAAAGAATACAAAAGATACAATACAGATCCTTATCAAACTGATCCATTCATTTATTTATTCTCGTTTTCCTATATCTATAGATGCTGTAGTCCTCCAGGTATGATTTTGCTTTTCTACAGCTAACACACATGGGACTGGAATGTACACGGTCATATTACCTAAAATAAAATCATTACTGAAGGAAATATGACCTCTAAGTAGAAAGATATCACAAGCCTGTTCTTCTCTGTACCTTTAAATATACTGTATAAGTTAAGGAAGAATGTTCTGCATTTCACTGTTGTTTCACATTCCTATAGTCATCTTCAAGTAGTCACATAAGATTAGGTTAACCTAAGTACCTGCAATAGCCTTTTTCAACTGGGTAACAGATTTATTATGTGAATAGATCAATAGGTACCGCTTCGGCGGGAAGGTAACGGCGTTCCGAGTCGTCATGCTGGCCACATGACCCAGAAGTGTCTATGACAACACCGGCTCCAAGGCTTAGAAACGGAGATGAGCACCGCCCCCTAGAGTCGGACACGACTGGACTTTACGTCAAGGGAAACCTTTACCTTACCTTCAGGATAAACATCATTCTAAAACAATATAAAAATCCTCTTTACTAGCAAAATTTGAAAACAATTTTTAAACTTTTAGATCAGAATTTTTCATACTTGGCAACTTAAAGGAGGGTGGATTTCAACTCCCTGAATTCCCCAAAAGCACGTAAGTTTTTAAAGAAAAATTTGGACATTTCATCAAGTTCAAATTTGCAAGAAGATGTCCAGACAGACAGAAGTATACAAACAAATTAATATATAAAAAATCAAGGTAGGTATTAGTAAAACATGTGTAGAATAACAACGTACATATATTTTACCTGGCGTCACTGTGTGTGAGTTGGACAGCCATATAAATTTATTCAATACAACATAACACAACACAATACTTATGCATGATGTGATTTTCTTCAAAATACTGCTGTGTCCAAAAATACTGTAAAGCTTCAGAATGTCACTAACTAAGACTATTCAGAATGCCACTAATTAAAACTAAAAACTATTAAGAGAAGGTGAACTTAAAAATATTTTACCTTGTGCAAATAGAACTGGGTAAAGTTTAAAACCTCCACCATTTTTCAGTCTTTGAGGAAGCTGTTCAAAATTGTAACTATCAAGATAAAAATAAATCTTCAAAGCTTGCCGGCTTCCTTCTGCTTGATATGTGATTGGCATATCTAAAAATAAAATAAAATAACATATTATCAAAAGCTACCAATCCAAAGTTTGCAAGCTGTTTTGCAAAGATTTGCAAATGTTTTAAGAAAGTAAAGCTAAATCAACTATTTTTAAGTGGGAATAAAGGAGCTATGTGTAAGACAGGGAAGTAGTTTGACATAATGATCTTAATGTTGGAGTACAGTTGAGAAAACTCAGGTTCAAACTTGGTCAGGACTTTTGTAATGAAAAAAATGAGGGGACCAGTATATTTACTTGAGCTACTTGGAAGAAAGATGGAACATAAAACAAAGTATCACAGTTAATCCCTGTGGTGCCATGGGAAACATAGTTTGGATTGGAAGTTTATGTTGACCTACTATCCAAATGCCAAACATTGAATCCTTGTGTCACAATATTAATATGCATGTAAAAATACTAATTCTATGTCATAGTGTCATAGCCTCATCACATAATTAATTTCATCTATGTTCCATATCATTGGCTACTGCTGAATAAAGATATGAAAATGCCATGATAACATACTACATGGACTATTATGGGAATATATGAATATTAACTGGAAGAATTAATACATGAGGCACAAATGCAGTCTCTGTGACAATACTAGATGGCACCATCTCAACGTTTAAACATTTTTTAAAAAGTACATAGTTTTTAAATGTATAAAATCTTACAAGACTTCTTTGTTCTTGTACAAGAATTTATAAGAGTTCAGCCATTTTTTAAAAACTCAGTGAAAATGTAACATTCCCATCAGAAAGACTCCTTCCTCTGCATTTTCTTTTGTAGATACCATTACATTTCTCAGATAGCTTTAAGATAAAATTTGAAATTGTGACTATGTTCATACATTGTGCTGAGTAGTAATGTGTATGTGGGAGGTGTTGGCCTAGTGTGATGTATGAACCCAGCCATTATGGCTTACCCAATACACCATGGTTAAAAGAAATAATTGTTTAGCACATTGCAGAACCCAATCAGTACCTTTAAACTTGAAATAATGGAACCTGAATAAAGACCTTCTGCCCATCTTCTTTTCATTTTGTGCTTGGCTGCTACCCCAGGCTTTTATTAATAATTCTCCTTTCCCCTGTAACTTGTACTTATCCCTACAGCTATCATAAGTAACATTAAACTTAGTGCACACCTACTATCATTGCTGGGTGCTATAAATAAAGGAATGCCATCAAGGTTGCAGTAATACTGGATACCCTATTACCAGTCTCCTCAAAATGGTTAAAAATTGAAAATGTTGCATATGTTTACTGTACAAGCAAATATGACACAAATGAAAAAATGTAATTATATCCTATAATATTTTACAAGAAAAGGGAGATTTAAATATACTTTGCAATACTCACTTGCTACTAAAGGTTCCTGTTCAGAGTGTTTAAAATAAAATGTAACTTTCTCCAAGTCAAATAATGCAACCAATGTGTCTTCTAGCATAGCTTGTTCGTCAGTCTGAAAATATATACATAGAGAGTAATCATGCTATATTGATTATTATAAACATTAACTAGAGATAGCCATATCCTCTTTCACTGAAGCAATAAACTGACTCATCAGTAAATGAAGATCAATTGACTTCTACTGAATTTTACTCCAGCTTCTCTTGTCAGATTATTATCAACAATGAATACAGTATAGAAAGTTAATTTACTGTGTTGGCTATGTAATTTAATTGCATATAATTTTAATTGTTGTTCAAGGAAATAAGTATACTTAAAATGTGTTACTACAAACCAAGCATAAAAGCTTACATTGGCTTTTGTATGCTACAATATTTAGTACCACTGAAAGGAAAATGAAATTCTGCATTAGTGTGGCTTCTAAAATAATTTGTAATTTTCTCATCCTGTTTTATTATTATTGCTAACAAAGAAAACATTCACCCAGAACTACAGCTTACTAGAAGGCAAAGATTTATAGAACTTACAAGAAAAATCAAGGAGTTTCTGATTCCTTTCCTAATCAATCAAATGCAAAATAATACAGATGGACTACAACCTCCAGAGGCATCTTTAACGTATGAGGTATGCTACCTTTCATCAACCTAATGTCACCCGATGGACTGTATAACAACAGCCAGAATTCTCAGCCAGAAAATGGGCAATGGTTATTTCGGAACTCTGGGAGGTGTAGTGCAACATATTTGTAGGACACAAGTTTAGGAAAGGGTACAAGATGAATTTGATTTCTGTGGACCAGAATTTCTGAACCAGAAATCCCAAATTTGTGGGCTTCATAGGCATATCTGAAATTCTGAGGGCAAATCATGGTTACACAAGAATACACAGAAACACACGCACACAGAATGGTTGCCATGGCAGTTTGCCTATTTCCAAAGTGACTTCATTTGGAGGGTTGCCAATCACAACATCGATTCACCAGAAGTATAATATGAGATTGCTTATTGCTTCCCCATCTCATCCCTTCAAGATTTGTCTGTCACATCACAGATCGCTCTTTTTTCTCAGTAGGGGAACACATTTCCAAACAAATGACTAGGCTAAAGCCATTTGCCAGTTTTATTTTCTAGCAACATTTGTTGTGCACAGGAGTGAGGCAACAGGCTTTTTTGTAAATAAAGATAATGATAGTGGTTGACACATTATTATAGCTTTCAAAGATTTCTTTGTTAATCTGTTCAAAATTAAACTCAGCTGAAAAGGGAACTGATGGGTGCCAAGAGATGTCTGTTGCCTCAAATACCATGTTGAGGATCCCAGCTCTGTTCCATGAAAACTGCTTCAAAAGTGAGGAATATAAGATACTGATACAAAACCACAGATATAAAAAAGAATGAAAACTCAATTATTTAAGAAGAATCTCTATTTTCTTATGGAATAATTAAATATATATATATATATATATATATATATATATATATATATATATATATATATAATTTAAGTCAATAATGTTAACAGCATTAACTGCTAAGATGTAATGTGTTCAGTCCAGACTGTAAGTCCTATGGAAACTAAGCTGTGGTCAATTTAACAATGACTAAGCTGTACCACCACTTTCACTGAAACTAAAGTGTAGCTAACGTAGCCTAGATTTAATTCAATGGATCCTGGTTTCCCAGATTTACAAAAGGAGTCCTGGAAAAGTAGGAATGAAGCCAAATCACATATAAGGGAGAGGAAACAGCACTTTCACATGAGTGAGGACTTGAGGAATGCACTTAACGGCTTCATAGAGCCTAGAAATGCTATGTCTAGTGGTCTCAAACTCTTCCCAGTTCTGGCTTCAGTGAGCACTTCAGAATTATGAACCAGCCATAATTAGGAGGCAACAAAAAGGTTTAAATGGCTAGAAGTAATTTCATATATTAATATGAACGAATCAGCTCTTTTACTCTGGTACATAGTGGACAAATACAACAGATCCTTGATACAATTGACCTATTGGTTTGATTTACCAGGTTTTTAGAATAATATAGAATGATATCAATCAACAGTCAACAACATTCTTAGAAAACTGTTCCTTCTTTACAGAGTTTCATTTCAGCCAGTTTTGGTCAGGACAATAAAGTATTAGTCAATATTATATAGACATTCATAGGGTTTCTCACCAGATTTGGTGACAGCAGTGATTGGAAATAAAGGAGGACACCTGCAGTGGATATCTGTTCCAACCATCTCCTACTGGCTTCTTGTGTTTCCATTTCACACTCCTTGCCATTGTCAAACGTTTGATTTAAGGCAGCCATTAATTGCTCTGAAAATGCACAAACTGTAGCTACTAGACTCTGGCAAAAGACCATATCTCTCCTCAGCTGTATCTCACTATCTGCAAAGAGCATTATAGAGGAAATAGATGAAAAATTTTCTAATTGGACCAGAAAGTAAATGTACTCTTAAGCACTGACCTTGTTTTCTTAGCACAAAAATTGCTATTAAGCACCAAGTAATATATATGCATGTAGTTTCTCTTGATTGCACAGGCTGATGATAGAAATGCCATGCTGTGGCTATATAGTATGCTTGTAGACTATAGGTAAAACCATAAATGAATTTAATAAATGATTCTACCTCACTAGGCATTCAAGCATCAAAGAATGCTATTTGCTGTAAAATCATGTTTAATTTAAATGTATATATACTGTAATGCTATTCTATTTTGCATTTACATCTAATACATATCCACATGTTAACCTACTTTCATGGCAATTGTCTTCTATATAATAAATAATCATTTACCTCTTTATATCACAATCTTATACATGCTTGCTCAGAAAGTCCAATGAGATCCATGGGTCTTACTCTCATGCATCAATAGAGGTAGTCCTTGTTGAACAACTACTCATTCAGCAACCATTCTAAGTTACAAAGGCGCTGAATGAGGGAGACTTATGACAAGTCATCATAGTTGCGGCCATCACAGTATCCCGCAGTCATGTGATCACCATTTGTGTCCTTCACTGAGAGCTTCTGACAAGCAAAGTCAATGGGGAAGTCAGCAGAAGGTCACAAATGGTGACCACGTGACATCCTCACTTAACAACCTGCAGTGATCTGCTTAACAACCGCAACCAGGAGTGCAGGAATTTCCATAGCTAAGCAGTGCGATCACATGACATTGCACTTTATGACTGTGTTGCTTAGCAACAGAAATTCCAGTTCCAATTGCTGTTGAGGACTACCGGTAAAGGAAATTGTGCAAAATTCTGGTCACAGCTACCACCTGCTCCTCAAACATGAGTTGTGAGTCCAAAAGGACTCCCAAATTGAGGAGTGGTTCTGTTTGGGGTAGTGCAACCCCATCCAGAACAGATTAATACCAATCTCTAAATATTAAACTATTTTACTTACTTATGTTTATGATAATTATTTAAGGCCATTAAAGCTCCTAACAGCAAAAATGTCTGGCTACCTGAATGAATTCTATTCTTCATTTATTGTTTTTGGGTTGACAAAAAACTGAAGGTGACATACCATTGCAAAATGCTACCTTTTAGCACCTTGGACTCACCATAGTATAATACCCCTAGTTCTGGACAAATATAAGTGCTAATCAAGGTTTACCAGTATTTTATTTTATGATTTTATTTTATGTGTGGACTTTGATCTATGGCCACAATAAAGAATCTCTCTCTCTTTCTCTCCCTCATACATGACCAACTATACTTTATATTTTGCATACATGTAAGGTGGGAAATCACATTTAATGAATTAAATTCATTAGATGTGGCCCAATCTTTTCCCAGGCTTATCTTTTTCTTTCTTTCTTTTTTCTTTTTACATTCAGTAAATACTCCTAAAGATGAAGACATCTGCAAAATTTGGTCAACTGCTTTAAATAAAAATTACCTGTATATTCAAGAAGTGCCAAAAGAACTCTTGCTTTTACCTCTGGAAAAGAAAAATAGAAGAACCAGTTACAAAATCATGTTTTGCACTCAGGGTGGAGATGGGGAGTTCCTTTCTATTTCAACACCAAGTTTCTGTTTTTTTTTATGAAGTATGTCTTTCATTCATGGATCTTCATATGTTTCTATTCAAAGTGACTAGTACTGTACGTATAAATACAGGACCATACATATAGGGTGAAAGATTTATACCATCTGAAGAGAAACCAGAGAAAACAATAAGTCCAGCAACCTTACCAACAGCTTTGCCGTCAAATGCCATTTATTTCAGGGATAACTACACCACGAAAAATTTAATCACATATGCGAATGTGGCATATCTAGACTCAGAAAATAGACTAAAGACATAGCAAAAACTGCTCAGTGAAGGTTGGAATTTACCATGGTTGATGTATTTACAAATTGCTGGAAAAATAAAAAGTGATCTCAAGAAAGATCTCAAGAAAGAAGGAGAGACCTTGAAAAAGATGACAGAATTTGAAACTCTTATTCAAAACCAAGATCACCTATTGTCATATATATAAATTGTTATTAAAATATGACACGGAGATAAAACAAATCAAAAGTTGTATGATAAAGTGGATGCAAAACTTCACAGTATAACAATGGGAAGAGCTATGAAAAAAGTCAATAAAATTTACTTCAAGTTACAATTTAAGGGAAAATTGGTATAAAATGTTTTACAGATGGTATATAACTTCATCAATAATTACCAATATAGACAAATCATACAACAATAAATGTTGGAAATGCTGCAACAAAGAACATTTTATCATATGTGGTGATCATGTAAAAAAATTCAAAAGTACTGGAAAGAAATACATCAAAATATTTGGAAAATTCTAAAAATAAAATTGAACTGAAATCACAAATATTTTTATTAGGTATCATTCCAGAAAACATAAATGAAAAATACCACAATTTACTAAGATAGATGCTGAGAGCTGCAAGAACAAATTTGATACAACACTGGAAAAGAGAAACTTTGCCAAAAAAAAGGAGGGGGGTAGTCCTTCTAGCTTTGGCAAGAGATGCTGCTGGAGTGAAAGGCACCCAGATGGGACGTGGAGCAGAGGAGGCTGCAGCTGGGAAAACCAGGAACTGGATGATGCATGGCCAAGAAAAAGATACTGTGAAGATACTGTACGTATCTGAGGCAGCTGAATGCAAGAAAAGGAATCTGCAGAAAGAGCCAGTAGAAAGGAAAACACAGCCATGGACTGCAGATGGTGGCAGAGCAAACTTTGCGTGGTTCAGGTGCTGGTAACTGGACAAGTGTGTTAAAGACAGAAGTTGTTAGCATTCCTAATCCTGTGTCATAAATAAATATGTGGAGGAGGAAGAAGAAACTAGAGCTAAGCATTTTGTGTTAAAAAGTAAAGGTGTAGAAGTTTAAGTTATTTAGTTAAAATCTGTTAGTATACCTTAAAGCCAGAATTTGTTAGTGTACATATTTACATTTATGCTTGCTCTCTGTCTCTCTCTCTCTCTCCACCTCTGCACCCATACACACAAATGCTTTGTATTCAGACAAAGCTTGGAATTCAGACAAATCAGCCATCAATAAACACATAGAGATAAACCACATTTACACCCCATTCAAAAGAGACAATAAAAAAGCGAAGAAGGAAACAAGAACACCAGAACACCTCCTCTCCAGCAGCCAACACCCAGATAAGCAGGGATTAACACCAGGCAAACAATCAAACAGAAAACAATACTCTAATCAAGGAACCACCAAGGAGAAAACCACACCCCAACCAACACTGGCAGGGCAAGCTACTGTATATAAACAGGGAGCAAACCTCACACTCACTTGCACTGAGGATGTTACCTAGTCGGGTAATGAAATATCTGGAACCAAACAACCAATCTCGGAGAGTACCAAGGCCTCCACAGTTCAGCCCTGAGCTACATATATTCTTTTCTATTGGATAAACACTTTATTCACTAAATTCGTGCTGTTTATTGTTATATAAGCTTAGTATAAATAAACTTTGCACTATGCTTGTAGAATAGCAATAAACAGCACCGTATACAGATGTTACCTGCCTGTGTGTGTCTGGCTTCATTTCTCTCTGTTCTTATCCTCCAACATAGTGATGTCTCCAAATTCGGAATAGTGGTATGGGTTGCCTTGTAGCATAGAGTGGGGAAGCAGATTTCCTCCAGACTCCCCACAGTACAGATTTTATCAAGATAAGGGCTTTAGGGAAGAAAAGTCAAGGAACTCTGAAGTCCTATTTTCTACCATTCTCTAGGCATCCTTTCTTCCAGTTCAAGAGAGGCACAAAAAGGCTGGAGTGCTTGCAGATTCATCCTTAAGGGATAAGATTTTGGTGGAAGTAGAAGGATTTCACCTGAATATGGACTGAATGGAATGGCCTGCCAGGCCCCATCCCCACTCTAGCAAAAGACCACAAATATCACTAATTCACACAATCAGGTTACTGGGATTTTACAACTCTTCTATAATCTGAATTATTATCAATTATTATCTTTTACATTCCAGAACTTCTGCCTAAGTTGCATAATAAAAAGAACAGCTACAGATGAATTACTAACCTTCGACGAATTTTCTGATGTTTTGAGAAAGGTTTTGGACACTGTTGGGAAGGTTCCAAGGATCTTGCTTAATATGAAGCCTCAGTTTCTTTGGACAGCTCAGCTTAAGTTCAATTTCTTGCTGAAATTCTGGGCAAAAACAGAATTATTAATTTTGCTACAATATTTTTATATTACAATACAGTAATAAGCAATTCATTTGAGGCATACAACCGTAATAAATATGTTCAGAAAAATATGTTGTCTCATTAAGCCATACCATCCTGCAAATCTCAACAAAGCAATTAATCCACACAATGTTACTACTCTACTTGCACAGAAATGCACTTCCCTGTTCAGATATAGCAACCAGACCTGGCCATCATCAGTGGATTTGGATAAACCCATTCCTCTTCAATTATTCTTGATTTCATGATTTCAGAAATCATAGTTTGTTTCCAAATCTGAATCCAAAATCACACTTTGAACTAGGCTATTAATTCAGATTTGGAAACATATAGTAGCTTTCAGCACATTATAGTTTATCTGGTTTGGATACTACAGCAGATACTTACAGATGAATTATTTTATTATTACTACTAAGACTCAGGACAGCTAACCATATTAAAGGATAAAAGCATAATGTAATAATCAATTTAAAATAGCAGAATCAGTACAACTTTGATAAAGAAATAGAAGTCCAACCTAAAAAAATATAAATGATTCCATTAAAAAATATTAGGCAAACCGTTTTGGAGACAGCATTCTACAACCAGGGCATCACATTGCCAAAAGCCCTTTTTGCAATCATCAACTGCTTAATTTCTCAGTAGGCAGGAAATGAGGACTGATTAATGCAATTGATCTTCCACATGTTTTTTTCTAATCAGAAAGTTAAAAAACTTGGAGTATGGGATGGAACAGTGGAGGAGAGTAAACAGAATTTATATTGAGTTTTATAATATTCAGAAACCCTTCCCAGAGAAAGAAAAATGTACCAATTCTAGTTTATAATCAAGTCTCTTCTAGTTGTCTGCTTATTTGCTGTAAAAAGAATCTTTTTACCAACAGGAAGGAAGGAAGGAAGGAAGGAAGGAAGGAAGGAAGGAAGGAAATCTGGAGAAATGAAAAATGAAAAAATCTGGAGAAAAGCAAAAATGAAAATGGGATGTATGAGAATGGAAAAAAAATACTGGCCAAACTCAAACTCTTATTCAAAAAGTTTTATTCAAAATATTAAATATTTATTGCATTTCAGTTGAATGTATCTTCTACAACACCATAAGAACTAATGAATTTGCTACTTTTCTCTCACAATTCCTTCTGCCACAGCAACCTGTGTGCTAAAAAAGGCCCCTAAAATGGTTATTCATGGAGGTTCTCTAAATATAATACAGAATACATTTCAAATTTTTACATCATGTTTAGTATTTAACAACTTTCAACTATAAAGTAACCCTGTTAACAAAAGTGCTAGAAACTACACTCACTGTCATACTTAGCTTTGCAAAATTAATACCTTGCAAACTTCGACCAGGAGTGAAGAACTTGGTCTGCTCAAAAGCTCTTGCCACTGCTGGTCCTTTCAGTAGATTAATAATTGAATCTACCTGTTGGATTCAGAAGCAATTGATAAATATTAAAAAGAAGTTTATTTTGATAATCTTTTCAATATAATTTAAAATATTATAGCAATTGGTAGATCCAGTTAGGAAAACCTAGGCATTTGTTAGAAGAAAGAATATAGAGATGTGGGACAAACCTACTTTCATTTTTTGGTCTCAGTGGACAAATGAACCTCCATCCTTCCAATCTTTCATTAATCAACGATATCAAAACCAAACAAGAACTTTTTAACAACTCAGCAAGCTTGTCTAAGGAGAAAGAACTAATCACTCTGATGTTTTCTCAACCTATGTCAGGTTTTAGTTGACTTTAGCTCCTTGCAGAGACTCTGTCTGGGTACACACACTGTGGTAAGCTATAAAGTGATTTATTTGCCTTGGTTTAGTGTGCTATGTAAATCAAGCCAATCTGTAAACCATGGTTATTCTTTAATGCAACCTGTGACCCAGCCAACTATGGTTTATTCATAGTTGCTGCTTAAATGAACCATAGTTTAGTAAAAGCCTAACAGAAGCCAGGATGGCTTTCCTTATCCAAGGTCCTCTTTTTGCTTGTTCACTGTGCAAGACAGCTATTGACTTTGCTCACCTTGATTCTGATCTTATCCCATTTCCTCCCCCCATTCTTTCTTATCATATATCATGTATCTTATGTCACATGTTGTGAGATTCAGAGTCTAAAATTAATATTCCCTTTAGGTTTTTTTTTTTAATCATATGGCATAGCAGTTTGATGTTCATGCTGCTTTTTCTTGCTGGGAAATCCTTGTGAGGTACAGCAGCCAGATGTGTAGACTATTTAGCCGTGATAAGTCACATTGCCTGGGGTGCACCATGAGGAGGCTAGTCTACATTGCACTGAGTTGGGCTGAGAGAGAGTGACTGGCCCAAGGTCACCCAGCCGGCTTTCATGCCTAAGGTGGGACTAGAACTCACAGACTCCTGGTTTCTAGCCCAGAGCCTTAACCACTAGACCAAACTGGCTCTCACTCCCTTTAGTAATTATGATTGAGTAAACCTGGAAAAAATACTGTCAGAAGTATAATTAGCATTTATAAAGTAGTTTCACATAAATGTACTAGATTAGATCCCTTAGTTAGATGCAGTTAATTCACTGAAATCAGTAAGAATTTAAAAATTTATGGAATATATGAAATTTTTCAGGAGAATAAGTACAGTCACTGGGAGAAAAAGGACAAGTAATAGCTGCCCTTTTCAGTTAAGTAAATATAACTGAAAATCAGAAACCTTGCCTGCAAAATAAATGTACCAACTATGCAGCATGTCATCCCCAGCTAAATCCAAACTGTGTTCATTGTTCTTTGCTCCTGAATGTCAGTTCTTGGATGTAATGTTGAAACAGTATATACGTATAATTAAAGAATTGCTCTTATTGACATTATATTAAAACCAGACAAGAATAGAAACAGACAACACAGCACACAGGTATTCCAAAAATTAACAATTAAATGTTTTACAGACACAAGGAATAAAAAAGCAATTTTTAAGAATCCTTTAATTATGACATAGGCTGAAGAAAACTGAAATGAAATAGCTCACCTGACCAAAAAGATGCTCCAAACAACCATAAAGTTTATCCTGCTTATCATGAGAAATGCAGATACTCTGAGGAAGTTCATCACCTATTAAAACAGTAGTTGAAATTACAGTTGACTTGAGAGCAGAGATATTCACACTCTGTATCTGGATTAACTTGATGCTGAAAAAGATCTAGAAATTGAATTGGGGCACTAAGCTTGCTACCAGAGTAGGGATTTTCCTCCTGTTTTTGGAAAAAGCTACATAATTATATGAAGTAACTACTTCCAATCTGATTTCCCTCTTGTTTCACTCAAGTTCTTGTTAGCTTAACTGACAGTTTCATTCAGGTTTATAGCAGCATTCCATCCAACGTATTTCATCCATTTCCCTAGGTTTTTAGGGTGTTGCAGTGGGAAGAAAAAAAACGAGATGTATGCTAGCAACATCATCCTTTGTTTTGTCCTCTTTCTACATCCTATTGTTGTTTAGAGGGAAGATAAGAAGGATTCTTAAAATCTATCCTGATTTTCAAGTATAATTTGTCTGCCCACATATGGGAGTTAGTTATAGGTAAACTAGTCTAATATGTCTCACCTATCCAGTTCAATTAAATGGTAAATGAGAGCTTTTGAATAAAGAAGATACTTGTAGCTAAGTGGAAGAAGGACCTTATTTCCATCTACATGACATATAGACAACAAGATTTTGGAGATGAATATCTTTATTGTAATCTGTTATATTGTTTTTAATGAGTGTTATGATGTGATTTTATGGTTGTAGTGTTTTATGACCTCAGTTTGTCATAAATGTGTAACTGTGACAGTATGCAAGTAACAGAAAATTTAAAAAAAATTAAAATAAAAGTTCCAGTAAACAGAATTCACATTCCCCTAAATAAGTATGTAAACACACACACACACACACAACCATATATTTAAAAAGCACCTGAATCCATTTCATCACTATGAAAATAAGAACTGCACTGGCTACTGCAAATACTGGTGAAAGAAGCAGTAGAATTCCGGTTGCTGTTGCAATCACTAAAAAAAAGAAAGAAAAATATAAGAGTATAAATCCTTCAGAATATTTACATTTACATTTGTCTAGGCATTTATTTCAAATACTTTATTAACATTATTTGTACTATTAAACAAGGCACACAGTAAATTTTATTTGTCTCTTGAAGTAAAAAACATCAGTGCTTGAGTAATTTTGAAGCTAAGCAATATAGTGCCAAAGGCTACAACTGAAGAGGGAAGTGGGATTAAGTTCACTGAAAATGTATCAACAGCCGAGTCCTCTAAGAAAGGGTAATATGGTTCAAGAGAGAGGAATGGCTGTGACAATGAAAAACTTCATTCATATTAGTATATTGATTCAGAAAGTATAAATTTAGCATGTTTGCATCAAAATGCATATTAAAAAAATCCTTCACTTGCAAATAAGCACAAATGGGAAAAGATTTTCAATACCCCAGATATGTATTACTTAATAAGACTATGTAACAGATTTTTAAAAAGCTTTAATATTTTATTATTATACACAGTAGAAGTGTGAACATGATCCATTCAATGTCTCTCCTCACTATTAAATGATCCATTACCTATATGAATCCCGGTTGCTTGTAGTGTCATGACCAGAATCTTCCTGCTCATCACTTAGTACACTGAAGCATACTTTTTTTCCATTGCGTTCTCCTTTTTCATTATCATTGTCCGTTGATGTTAACAATTCATGGGTTGTATGTTCTGAACTTGGAGAATATGTTATTGAAGAGAGAAGGCTGAAATTGATAAATTTAGTAGAGGTAATTAAAAATAGTGCATACCACTAATATAGTATTAAAATGTATAAATGCTGACATGGCATATTCCTAAAATACAAGCAGAAATCTAATGTGGCTAGGCTCATATACTATCTAATCAAGAATTACTCTGCCCAAACATTGTTCATTTACTCCATACACATACTGTATATCTTTACATAAAATATATAATACTTTAAAATTTTAGATTAAAACCAGACTCTGCTCCAACTGGCAGAAATGCAAAAGACCTGGGGTACTTCTATTTGATATTAGAGTTGTCTTAATGAAATTAATGGAATTAAAGTTAGTCCTATTGGTCTGAATAGGTATTTTTAAATACCGTATGACTATTCAACCCACAAATGCCAAGTACTGAATGTGGGAAGACAACATGAAAATTGTTTTATCACTGAGTTATGGTTGCCCAAGAAAAATCCAAAATACAAACTAAAGCTATAATTCTAGGAAGCTAATGTATGTATTAATGCCTAAATCCCTAAGATATGTACCTTACGTTTACTTACTCATCTATTTGAAAAATACAGTTTTCCATCTCCTTTAATGCACTTTGTAATTTGCACAACAGTTTCTGATAGATGTCTTGCATTTCTAAATCTTCCTCTTTTAACAGATACCGTAAACCATGGCCATCCTGTTGACCTAATGAGTGACCTGATGGAGCTGCCATGGTTGTTATTGTATGTTGTATATAAACCACGGGATTCAGTTTACCTAGACAAAGTATATTGCATAAATTGCTTAAGAATATATAGATTCACTATAACTCAATTAATTTAAGCTCAAAACAGTTTATTTTCATAAATCTAATAGTTGCAATTACATAATTTTAACAGCCAATCTGTACACATTCATAACATGAACACAAGTTGCTGAAAATCCACTTGTGTTGAAATTAATTCATTTTTACAAGCGTAATTCATTTTTTAAAATTATCCCACAAGCTAATGAAACAATTTAATCCAAATGATAATATAAATTATTAAACAATACTGAAAAAACATGAGTAGTTATTGAAAAATATATTTGTGTCTATACTTTAGCAAAAACTAGAGACAGAGATAGACAGGCTGACATAGACACACAAATAATTATGATTGCTTCTCAGCTGTCAGGGGAGTAAATTAAGCAAGCAAACATTACTCTCAACTTTTTCTTTTTTAGTGATTGTTCAATGACTACTTCAAAAGTAACAATGTGCTTCTTATTTAGTAAAGATGGCACTCATTTTAAATAGGATGCACTTGATGCTGCTGAAAAAAATAACTGAATCTGATAAACATTTGCAACATCCTGTTATTACAATCATAATGTGACCATTTAATTATATGAGGAAGAAGAAATAAGCAGTAATCTAGAAAATGACAAAAAAAGTGGCAGACTGGGGAGACAGATGTAACAGAATCACAAAATAAGAATTTAATAGTGGTTACTGAATATATCTGACTCCAGCAAATAAATAAATAAATAAAATTAAAATGGAAAATTATATGTATGGATGTGGCTTGGCTCTATGTGCGAGTCTGCAATTACCACTACACCAAACCAGCCATTATGCAGTACCACAGTGGCAATTTCCCATTCCATCAGTTTTCCTCTCCATAGAAGAAAAGCTGATGGGCTGGAAGCCTGAAAGTTTCAGAACTCCAGTTCTTGGGAGAACTGTAGTCATCCCAGCCACTCTCTCCCACCTGCTGTTCAGGAGGGAACACCAGACATCCCTGTATGCAGATAAACAGGGCAACTTCAAGGAGAAATGTCCATCTCAACACATTCCCCTCTCCATCATTTTTCCTCTGCGAAAAGCAAGCATGAGTGAAGAAAGGTAGAAAAGAAAGGCTAAATGGTGGCAACAACAGTATTTAGTTTATAAAGCAAGAACAGTCCAAGCTCATTAATCTCTGAGTAGAACCAAAAATTCCTCTCTGCCCTTAATAACTGTAGCAATTAAGACTTTCTCTACCTCCCAGTTAACCCAATCTTTTCATTTCTTGTCACACTAGTAAAGAAATCAATTTTCAGAGAAAGACCTTGATGTTTACCTTGTTCAGTATGTCTGTTTTCTTTTTCATTGGAAAAATGTTTTCTGCTGTCTAGCTGAACACCAAAAGCACTGCCAAGTGAGGTTGAAGTTTTAGGGTATGAAACCTCCATGACATTGATATGGCAGTTAGTCGGACAGAAATCACTGCTGTGCAGTGGTGAGATCTTTGACTTAGCTTGCTTGAAGGTAGGCCAAGCTCGATTTTTTAAGACCCGTGAAAACTACAGGTAAATCCAAGAGGGGAAGGTTATACAAATAATAAAGATTTCAGCTTAAACTACATAATTTCAAAAAAATAACTTAAACTTCAGCAATTCATTTTTCAGATGTGAGAAAATGTATTGTTTCAGTCTCTTATTTTTACACACAGAATTTCTGTTTCCACAACACATATTTCTGCACACAAAATTGTGTTTCTGCATCGGAATATGGGAGGACACCACACCTTGTTGAGTTTAAGACAATGTCAGTTACAAAGAATCAAATGCAATATCCACAAAAGGAACTTGAACATATCCTATGTTTTGATAAGCATAAATTATACCCACTTCACAGATCATGTAACTTTATAATAGAGCGAGCCACAAGTTTCACCTCCAAAAGTGGGAAAAATCAATCACTCATCCATCATTTCTATTCCCATTTAATATCCAAAGCTGCTTTGTTTTGATCTGAATGTTCTATAGCCCATGGAATTACAAAGTTAAATAGTTAAATAGATGTTGTCATAGATGTGTGACTTGGTATTATATTTGCTGGTATGACAGGCATATGCGGAATAATCTTAAATGTAGTAATCCTGGCGTGCTTTAACAGTATTTTCAAATTTGACTGATAAAGTAGCATTGTTTGGTTCCAAGAAAGGAAATTATGCTGAACTCAGAGGAAAGAATTCATAAACACTGAGCACAAATCAAATGCCTTGGCCGGATTCCTTCATATATGACATTGTATATTATATCTATAACCAAGGAGTTTGAGGTTTCTGAAACCGATAGCAATTTTAGCAGCATTGCTAACAGCAGCAGCTATTTTTTCATATGTGGATAGTTCCAGTAGACTTCTATGCTCTGCCAAAAAACCTCCAGGTTTAGACAAATTTTACCAAAGTCCCCCAATTACTGTAGATCACATATTACTTTTATAGTGGAGATTACAGTGGTCTCCTCCATTTCACTATTTGTTAGATCTTTTAACCTATCCTTCTGTTATCACCAACTATCATAGATATGTTGGCATGAGAGTTGTATTCCAATATATCTGGAGGAGACCAGATTGTAAAACACAGAAATCATAACTAAGAGTTATGTACATTTCACTCAGGCAGTTCTGTTGAAAACTTGGGACTTTAGAAATAATAAAAAGTTACATTTATTGCTGAGTGGAAACCCCTTATGGACTTTTTGCATTAAAAAAAAATGAACTTAAGATTTATGGCCTTGACGATTAGATAGGATAGATTATAGAAAAAAGAGTCATGATGTAACTTTAGAGAAAGAGGTAAATTTACAGTTGTACTTATAACTTCTGTAAAGAAGATTGGAAGCTACTTCTTTATATCTTTTTTCTTTCTTTTCTATTTTTCTTCTACTTTTTTTTCTTTTTACACTTTAGCTTTCTCTTTTATTTCTTCCTTTTTCTTTCTTCTTTCTTATTCTATTTTAGTTTCTATTAATTTTCACTCTTGCTTTTAAAACTTTCAATAAAATTATTTTAAAAAAAAAGACACAGTAAAAACTGCAGGGAACCAATGGATCTTTATTTATAAATTTCAAACTTTTACACTGAAACTAACAACACAGTTAAAGCATTCTTAGACACTTTTGTTTCTATGGTTTTACATACCTCTCTGAAAGAGAAAAGCATAACTATCCTTAGAATAAATCTTATTCCTAACAGCACCCCCAATAGTAAACATACTTAAAGTAACAACTGTGCATCATGTTTATAGATTTCTCAAAGAACTTATCAGGGCAGATGGGGAATGTGGGGGTTTATTACTTTAGGTTTAGTAAATATGTCTACCTCCCCCAGATGGTTGTACCAGTGTACTTGTTCCTGACCTCTTGCTATTCTTGTCTTGGACACTGCAGATCATATTACATTTTTCTACAATACACAAAAAATATATGAAAAGGACTTAGTCTATCATAGAAAGTTCAATTCCACAGGAATCATGATAAACATAAGGCCAGTTCGCAGCCAAACTATTTTTTCTGAGATTGTCATCCTGTTCCACCTTCCAGGTACACTCTCAAAATCTACTTTGCAAGTTTAGAAACCTTCCCAAGCATATTTTGAGGTATACTTTATCATGTAAATTCCATCTAGATACCATCTATGCATTTACTTTGATTATATATATTTATATATAATTGTTTACCCATACTTAGTTCCAGCTGAATGTTTTCAGTATTTCTTCCAAGCAAATTTCCAACCTTTACCTTTTTGTAACTTGTAATCCTTCTGCAAATGTGCTCTATTTTTTCATTGCAAATGGCACTGAATTTGCTTTGAAGATTGGCAGGAATTACTTCATGAATCCTATTTAAGCTACTACAGTTTTGCACAAATTGCTCATCACTTTTTGCTAGAGCTTCAAGGATCTGTAAGTAGGACAGAAACAGTAATTATTAAAAGGTTGTTATCAATCCTCATACTTTAAAAATATTTCGGAATAAAACAAAGTGTTAAAATGTTTTAAAATATTTAAAAAGAATATCTGAATAAGCATACATGAAACTTAAGACAAAGAAGGACCTTTTGAGTCACTTTTTTTTTTAAGTTTAGGAATTATGTCATGATTTACCATAGCAAATATACAGATGCACTCATACTTCCCTTCAAAGGACAGCACAGCCCTAATACATGAACCCATCCTTTTGTTTCTGTCAGGTATTTAATATATAACACAGGTAACACAGTAACAACAAGGGCAAGAAGATGGAGGCAACAACACCATGCACCGATGATGGAGGAAAGGAAGAGGCAGCAGTAGTATATATTGTTACAGTCTAACAATAGAATAACATTTTGGAGTAAGGACAGATTTGTTAACTCTGTTCTTAAATGTTTATTTTTCATGGTTTTCAAAATATTGGGAAAGAGAATTCCAGTAAGTCTGCAAGCTCCATTGACAAGCCAATTCCTTATTGAATTATCATCAGACATCAAATGGAAAGAGATCCTCTCACGATACCACACAGAGACTGAAGGAACAGAAGAACTGGCAATCTCCACTGATGACACATATTATAGGCACACCTCTGTTGCTGCCAGCAAGCTATCAAATAATGGACTCAATATTGAGAGAAAGCAAAAGAGAGCAAAACTTCTCCTTTATGTGAAATGAATCTCTGGATCAACTAGGGAGGAAAGTTATCTACAGTACATACATTAATATAATAATGTAGTCTTTCCATGATGATTTTGATAACATGGGGACAAAGGGATTTGCAGCAGGCTAGCTTAGCTTGGTGTCTTAATTCCCTTTATATAATCTGTATATTTAGGGAGGTTGTCATTTGGTTATATACTAATAACACCTTTATGATCCTTGAATCTGTATCTTCTTCCTTCTAACTCTGTACTTCCTCCTCCTCCTCCTCGTCTATTAGATAAAGTATTTGTAGAGTTTTGCTGCTCTGAACAATTAATAAACATCAGAGTAGAAATTCTTAATATATAAATAGAACAACTGAAAATCTGCTTAGTATTGTAACCAAGCATGTTCCTCCGCCTATGTTGTACAAAATGATATTTCCTAAATGCTATTAAAATACAGTAGCAGTTTTGGGGGAGGGGTAATGCTGTATTTAATAATTTCCTTATTCAAAACACTTCTAAGAAATATTGGGAAACAAAAGAAATTAGTAATCAGGATTAGTTTGATGCTTAGCCTCTTTGGCATTTATCATTTATTGTTTTGAATTTAGTAGATAACCATGATTCATAACCTTAAACAAACATCAAGAGCACACAAATCCCTGATTTGAAATAACATGATTTCCAATATGTTTCTTCAGTGAGAATATAGGGGAAAACAAATTAAATAAATGTTTTATGCATCATACCTTTGCAGTCAGACTGAAAAAGCCTTTGGGTTCAATCATTTTCTCTAAAACATGGCATTTTATTCCAGCAGTACTGTCATACTCGTAAACAACACCATACTCCAGATGAACATTATCAACAGTCAGGCAGACATGGTCCTTTCGTCCATCAATTATTGCCATAGTATTAAATTTATCAATTGCTTCTAAAATCAAAAATTTAAATCAATTTATTTTGCTTCTGTGTATTAATTAAACCAATTAATGTAATAAGAAGCAATAAATTTTCATGGTTAAATAAAATAATTTTAAAAAATTATTTAAGTGATGAGCAAATTAGCATCCAAGGTAACAATGTATACAGACTACCTCTGAAACATGTATTATTTATTCCACAGTGATTTAAGAAATTATTACCAACCAAAAATGTAGACTCTCCTTGTGATGGTTTAATGGCTGGCTAGTGCTATATAATTTCTAAGATTCCCAATGAATTCAAAAGCAAAATCATGGATATGTAAGGTATGACAGCTTTTCCTCATTCTTTACTTTACTAGCTAATAATTCATGCAATGCATACAAATAATGTCTGAAGAAGTCATGCATTTCTCCATAGTTCGCATCCCACCTTTGCTGGCATGTATCTCACTTGAAGAGAGATGTGCAATTTCCTTGTTTTACTCCGGCATGTTCATATTTGCTTTTCTTGCTTTAATAATGGCTAAACTTTTATTATGGCTAATAATAAGAGACAAATAATCCCACCTTCAACTTTATAATCAAATGCATCTCCTCCATCATCGCCCAATGGTTTAGTATTCGTTTTCTGAAAATCTTCCTGGGCACTGTCAGTGTTGTTATATATCCACTGAATAGAATCTTGCTGTAGGATAACAACAACAACAACAACAATAACAACAACAAAAAGTTTACAAGTCTCATTAAAACCATAATGCATGTAGGTTTTGAAAAAGTAAAAAAAGTGGGGGTTTTATTTGCAATAAATCAAAATGAAACATTGATTTTTCAAAACTATTTACATGGGGGAAGGGAGGACTGCTGCTAGAAACAACCAGGTTTTGTTGTTGTTGTTGTTGAAGTGCATGGTAAATTTCTATTGATCATATGAAGCTATATGATTAATTATATGATACTATAATTCTTTTAAAAAATCCAAGAGGCATTTTAATTTATTTAATAAGGGAAAAATCAAATACTGATTTACAAAATTATTCTTCCCCCACTCCCCACAAAAATTCTACCACCTGGATAAACCTATAAAATAGCTTGTATTCTGATAGATTTTAAAATATAGACTCTAAAGGGAAATGTGGAAGATAAAATGAAGCTTAAGCAACAATATCAAGTATTACTGTTTTTATATGTGCAGCACTAAAATAGGTTCCCTTTCAATATAATTGAAATTTTATTTATGACAAATTCCAAATTTTACTCAACAGATTAATATAGAAGAGGGTTATAGACCCGCACACAGTCACATATAATGATGCCTTGTATTTTCTCATTTTTAACCTTTATTTCACAACAACTCATTACCAAAAATATCAACACAAATTGTTTGATAATAATAAAAAAGAGGCTAATCTAGCAGTGTGCTATATTAAATCTCACTGTTGCCCATTTGTTTAATAGTGAGAACCAAACAGCAGGATTTATACATCAGTGGAAGCCATGACTGTTCTCATAAATCTTTATTCAGTTCTTTGCTCATAAAATGGGCTAGAAACCAGGAGGCTGTGAGTTCTAGTCCTGCCTTAGGCATGAAACCCGGCTGGGTGACCTTGGGCCAGTCATTCTCTCTCAGCCCAACCCACCTCACAGGATTCCCGTTGTGGGGAAAATAGGAGGAGGAAGGAGTATTAGGTATGTTCCCTGCCTTGAGTTATTTGTAAAAAATAATAATAATAAAGGCGGGATATAAAAATAAATAAATAAATAAATGAGAAGAAAGCACTGTAGTCCATGGAAAAGTCCACAGTTAATCAAAGAGAGCTTACAGCTACTCAGAGCATAAAAGGTTTTGTGTTAGTGGGATATTCAAACCCATCACTGGAAGAGTTCCATCAAATGTTTGTCTCTGATATTGTTAATATCTGGTATTGATAAAGTTGTCAAAAACCTTAATGCTAGGTAAAATGCCTCTATATGTTTTTCTTTTCTCTTCCATTTCCACCCTGCATGTATAACAACAGCAACTCCACTATTTTCACTTGCAGATTGTACCTGAGTAACGGAAGAGAGTAAAATATTCAAGGATGGTATCCCTACATTTAATTTTTTTGTTTAAAAATTTGTACTCTTTTATGGAACATAGCTTTTACAGAATATAGCAATTAGGTTAGATAGCAGCCTTTATCAGATAGCAGGACAAGTTAAAAAGGTTGACATGGTGGGTGCCTCCTTGTGAACGAAGCCCCATCCTTTTTCAACATGAATCATGTACAAGTAAAAAAATCCTTTCCATCCATTCATGGTGAAATGTTATATTAATTATATTTTTCCATGAACTGCCAAAGATAGATAACAGATATGGGCCACTGAAATAAAAACAAGGATGTGTATAACTAACAAAATAATTAGCATTACATGCATTGGACGTCTGAATTTCCTGCAGGCTGTCACATGGGCAATTACACTTGCATGTGTTTCTTTGCTGACATTAATTCCATTCACTTTGATTATGCACTGTCCAGGATGAAGCCCAGCAGCAGCTGCCACAGTTCCTTTAAAACAATTCAGAAATTAAGTTAGAAATCTACCTAGAAATGGGGGAAAGCCATACTACAGCTGACTTTAGTGTTATTCCTTCTCAATTCCAAATTATATTAAATTGAACCAACACTGCATTTGTTATACACCACCTAGAAATACTTTAATTTCAATCAGTGAACACTGTAAGAAAAAATGTATTCAGTTATTTCTAGTTGACCAAACTCTAAAACTCTGGATGCAAACATTGCATTTTGTTAGTTTACTCCCTTAGACCAATAAGGCACACCATAATCATATTTTAAGGATTTATTCTATAAAAGATTAATACAATTAATTATTGGCTGCAAACAATACAGCTGAATAAGGTTCAACCAGGATAAATGAACTGAAGATGAATTTATAGTTTTAGATCCCATGCAGTCTGAAAGCAGTTATTTATAAAATCCCAAATCCTAAGCCACACCAAATCACCATATCAGAACCTTATTACTTTCTCACGTTAAATTAAACAGCTTGCCCCCACATATAAGAACTGCCCACTATTCCCTTCATTATTGCCTGTTGTATCTGATTTGTTGTTAAATGGCAGCACATAACAACAGAATTTCCTTTTATCTCTACTAACTCTTCGTGCATCAAATTTTGAATATTCCTCAAGCATCAGTCTCAAGGCTCTATATATTTGTGTGTGCATTTATTACATTTGGCCAAATATTCATAAATACAGGCCAATTCTTACCTCTTCCAACAGCATGAACAACAGAAGGACCAAAGCCTCGTATTTGGAATCCAAGGCCATCCACAGAGTCAGGAATCTTAACTGTCCTTTAAGCAAGATAAACCTCACAATGAAGCATCTAATACTAACATTTCTATTTATGTGTCAAATTTTACATAAGATTCAAATAACATATTGTATTCAATTTTTCAAAATAAAGCTTACATTCAGTGGAAGAATAAGCATTGCCTTTAACATAAACTAGCAAGAAACTTTATAATAACCATGAGTTCTGTGAGGTTTTCTCCCAAAAACCAGGACACCGGATCATGGCTTTTATTCATGTTGGCTATTATTACCCAATAGCCAACATGAATACAGGTAGACCTCGGTTAGCAACTGCCCTGTGTAGCGTCCACTCAAAGTTACAATGGTGCTGAAAAAGTACCTTAATGACCAGCCCTTGCATTTACAATTGTCACAGCATCCCACAGTCACATGATCACCATTTGCGTACTTCACAACCAAAAGCCGGCAGTAAAATCGCAAGTTGTGGTCACGTGATGTCTTGCTTAATGACCCTTGGTGACTCGCTTAATGACCAAATGGGAAGTGAGGTTGTACATCCGTGTGGTCACATGATGCTTCACTTAGCGAATGCATCACTTAGCAATGGAATTGCCAGTTCCAACTATGGTTGCTAAGTGAGGGCTACCTGTATTCAGTCTGAACAGAAAATTGGCATATCAAGCAAAAAGATAAATAAATGTTGTTGATACATAATATACTAATAATATACTAATAATATATACTAATAATAATATACTAATTAAGATTAACAGAAAGATAAATGTAATAATGTCTTGATATTTTGGTATTATTCAGTGATTAGTGGTAAAAAGCACTGGGTAGTACATCCATACCAGCCACCAGCCACCATCCATCCATCCATCCATACCAGCCACCCTTCAGAACTACAGGAGAAGAGGAAAATGCTATTCTATCTGGCTTATTTGTTTGACACATGGGAGAGCATCTTCTGCACTACTCCCAGGCTGTGAAATGCATTCTTTGGAGCTGTGTTTAGACCCCACTCAATGAACAGCCAAGATGTATTTCTTTTGTTGAGCTTTTAATTAGTGGCATTTCTAACTTACTGGTATTGGTTCTAACTTACATACAGTAAACATTCAAAAATATATCTTGCATTTTATTTATGATTGACCACCTTGAGCGCACAAAATTGAGTGGAAAGGCAGGATATAAATTGAATTCATCATCATCAAAATATATAAAATTTAGCAAAACTATTTCCAACATAATGACATCTATGCCTATCTATCTATCAAACTTTATCACCGCCCATCTCCCCCCCAAGGAGGGACTCTGGGTGGGCAAGGATACAGGGCATATGCTTTTGTAATGTATTTTGATTACTATTTTTATAATTTCCAAAACCAAACAAACAACTTACTCCCTTGGCTTTGTGCTCACAAGGACCCTGAGCGGCTTTCTACTGCTTAAACATGCTTTCAGAAAACTATCCACTTCAGTGAAGGGCCTTAGGAAAACTAGGTCACCATTAATGGTAAAGATCTTTTTCCCAATTTCCAGGCCTGCCACCTAGATAAGAAAGCAAAAATAGATATATAATCAATTAGCATCACAATATCAGTGATCCATTATTATTATTTACATATACAGAGGAAGAGCTTCAAACTTTTCCCATCTAGCTATGTTCACAATTGTGGAATCTATATAATCTTACGTTTTTTCTCAAGAGCAGAAAACATCTTTATGGAAACAACTAATCCTGGAAGTTCAATATTATTGGAACAGTCTCCTGTATTTGTTACTTGTCATTTCTAATATTTTTTTCCAAGCTTGACAGCATAAAGTTTAAATAAATGGTGGATTAAACAGATTCACTTACCTATTTACCAAAACCACTTCATTCAAGAAAGACATGCATATGAAAATGTGTAACTTACTGTAAATAATAGTAAGTTTGTAGATACAGATTTTTTGAAGGTACAAAAGTCAAATGGTACCTTCAAAATTCTTTTGACTAAAATATTTGACTTGCCACAGCACAAAAATCTTGTCCAGGTTCAAGTGATTTTTGAGCAAAGTGGACTTACTCAGGAATGTTTGCCAGTTTATTTAAACACTCAAAAATTTATCACTGAAATCCAGTTTCCTTTTCAACATTAAACTCTAGTTTCACAAAAATACAGAGATGAATGCTAGATCTAATTTTAAACATATATTCCTATACCCAACTGCATATACACAATGTATGTATGCTGATAAATTTTATTTATTTATTTATCTTATTCACATAGCCGCACCTATTACATAAAACAACTTTGTGCGGCTAACAACAATTAAATAAATAACAAAAGACAAAAAAATTCCAAATCTTGTCTTCCTGTGGTGAATAGCAGACTAAGCAGTACTGCGTTTTTAAGTAGCGCCAATGGCACAGCATTTTCTGGGTGCAGGCAGGGTCCCTGCAGCCTGAAGAATTCTCCAGGTAAGGAGAATCCAGGAAATCATCCCTTTTGTTCTCCAGACAGCATTTTCTTGCAGGGTCATCATGGAATGGAATCCCTGCCATCAATCCATGATTGAGAATGCTGGGAGGCGCAGATGTCATCAAGTTTGGGGCTGCACTGAAGCTGTAAAACGGACACTAAATCTTGCCACCCCATTTCTAAAACACCAAGGTTTTTTTTTTTAATTTGTTACCAAGGAGAGGCCTTTTGCAACAAAGAAATGCAAAGCCCTTGGTGATTTTCATTATTTTTGGAATTTACTAATTTGGAAAGTTGGCCTTTTTAATATTTAAATTCTAATATTGGGATTTAATATTTAAATTCTAATATTGGGATTTAAAGACTTTTGCTGTTTTGTTGCCATTTTCTTAATGTTTTGAGGATTACAAAAGGTTTATCTACTTCGCTGAATCGGCAGAGTTGAATTTTGAGCTATCGGCCTCTGCTTTCCTGTGAGAACAGCTTTTATCTACATCTTCTTTCTCCCGGTAACACACTGTGGAAAGACATGGAAAAAATGAAAGCAATCTTTAAAGAACTTTATCTTGACATCACCCAAGCCCTGGATTGTCTCTTAGAACTTGTGGAGTCTAAAGCCTACTAACAACTTTAAAAAGAAGACAAGAGTAAAAACTACTTTGAGAGTAGTGCTGTTTCCTTAAAGAAGAAAATGGAGATTATTGTTTCCAAAAAAGTGAAGGGAGAAAAATTGGACTGTGGAGAGTTAACTTTGATTCTGAAGAAAGAAGAGTTTTGGGTGCAAAGGGAGATACACATTGGCTGTGTTCCTGGAAAATTGAGATCAAGAATCAAGGCCGGCTGCTGAATTTGAGACTTATAAGGGAAAAGCTTTGTGTGTAATACTGAGATATGTAAATGCCTTAGTTTATTTTGAAGTCAGATAATCGTTTAAATGTGTTTATAAGGATGGTCTCTTAAAGGTTTCGACTGATGTTTTTGTTTTGGGGATAACGATTTTACCTTGCGTAAAAGCACATTAACCAAATGTAGATAATTTATTTTTTGTTATTTTATTAGGCAGAGAGTAGTAAAATTTTAGTGAAGTAGGACAGTATTTGAGTATTTGCTTATTAGGTGAATAATTATGTTGGAAAAGGTTTTTTATTTTTTTAAGAGGAAGAGATAGTTTGTTTTAGAGAAGAATGTCATATAGAGATGGAAATGGTTGATAGAAATAATGTTTATCTTAGTTTAAATTAGACTAAGAGATTGATAATGAGTTATATATATATCTTTATTGTAGAAAGTTGGAAGCCACCATGTAATAGTCTTCTCTGTATTTTCACACTTTTTTAGTTTTCTTTTTTCTTATAGTATTCTTTGTTTCAGTCTTTTTAGTTTTTATGTATTTTATGTATATGTTGAAAAATAATAATAAAGCTTTGTTTAAAAAATTACAAAATCTTTTAAACCAACAAGCGCCATAATAATCCAATCACAGAACCACAAATGCCAGATTCACCTCCCCTTCTGATCCAGTGCCTGAGGGAAAAGCCAGATCTTAATTGCCCTCTGGAAAGCAAGGATGGTATGGACTGTTTGGACGTTAAAGGTCCAAAGTTGAGAAGACAGAGTAAGCACCACCCTCTTCTACATCTGAGGGAGAACAATTCCTCAGAGTTGATCTGCTGAAGGCACCATAGAACAGTTAAGAGTTGAACATACCACTGAGCCAAAATACAAACAAACAAACCTTACAAAGCAGAGAAAAAGTTATATGGAGTTACTTGTTGAGTTAAATCTCACTTATAAATTACATCTTTTAGAACAGAATATTGTGTGAGAAACCAGTAATGAGAGGTCAAAGAAATACAAGTCTGGAAACATGAGGCTGTTTATTACAACGGCAGAAAGCCTTGGAGATGCTATTAAATAGCTTAGGCCTAGCCTAATTAGAAGAGTTGACATCCTCTCCTCTCAAAAAGGCTTGCCAATCTCCACTGTTCAGCTCTCCTTAGCTAACAATGTATTCTAGGGTTTGACACTCTCCAAAATTCAAGATCCAATTCCTTATAATCTTAATTGATAGCCACTTGTCCAGGGTCTGAATGGTTACTTGCAGATGGTTGACAGCTTGTTGATGATCAGAGATTCTAAAAGGTTTTCATCTTCAGCCTCAGAATTAGAGTCCATTCCCCATAGCACAACATTAAAGACTTTAGTTGCAGATTCACATGTGAAACAAATTAGCTTGAAAATTGTAAGAAACAACATGCTATAAATACTGAAACAGTGTTCCAAGTTAATGAGAATATTCAAGATGAAATGACCCATGTACAATGACTATTTGAATAAATAATACAATTTTTAAACATTCCTTTAAGCACTGAACAAGATCAATTTATGCCGGTTATTATGGAGCATATATGAGATTTTTTTTCAGTGCAACTGTAATACATGTTGGAAATTAAAACTACAAATTGTGTGGGTTTCTGTTCCCATGCAGTACAGCATCCTGCTCCTATTCTAGGTAGATTTTTTTAAGATCCACAACATCAGATAATACATTTTATTTATCTTGGCAATACAGGATCTTTGGAATAGTATCCCAAGTGGTTAACAATTTTTCCCAATATGCCTCCACAGACAGTTCAGAAATGCAAACTACTTAATGGAGTTGCTTTACTATAAGACAAAATAAGATTAAACCTTTTCCCCCCTTGCAATATTTTCTATGTTCCTGGATTCTGAAGCAAAGACATATACTGTATAGTAGTGATATCCTCTGTCCTATCACAATGAGAAAATCATTTTTTCATCTGCAGATGCATGGAAGTGTATTGGTCTAGAAATATGGAACACCTGAAATAAAGAAATAGCTGTCTGTTTTGTTTCTAACATTTTCCATATATTTTAAAGGGAGATGGGAGCTTTGGCTCTGGGAAGAGTTCTACTGCTATATAAGAATATACTTTATGGAAACCCTTGTAGTAGTCTTTTTTTTCTTTGAATTTCCTTATAGGTTTTCTTTGGAAATTTTCTTTTTGTTACTTTCTAGTTTTTGACATGTTTTTCAGACTATCTTCAAAGTTCATTTTTACTTTTTAAATTATCTATGTTTTTCAAACTTTCTAGTTTTGTAAGTCTGTTTCAGTTAAAAAAATTCTTTTTCTTTGATCTATAGAAATTTTAGTTATTTTATTTACTTATGTTCATGTTATCTTTAGATCTTTCATGAAATATAAAAGACCTTAGATGTTGTTAGAAGAGACAGTTCTTTATTAGACAGGTAACTGAAAACCTGAAGTTCTTTTTCCTAACAAGAAACTCATATTCTTCCACATAAATTTTTTATCAAGAAGATGGGTAGATCATCTCTGTTTGGTAGCAATTCAACACCTGCTAGGGATACAGTGACTTTGATAGGCCTTCAAAATGTGTACTGGAATAACAACTTAGTAATCCAGAAGGATATTTTTTTTAATATTGTTAATTTAATATTCTAACAATTACATGAGATTTATTCATTTTAATAGCCCTACTAAATACCATCCAGATACGGTGGGGGCAGTGGGGGAGATACTACGTTTTTTAATACTACTGGTAGATCAGATAATTCTGAATGAAGATTTTAATAAGTATTCTTTGCTAGACTGTAACCTTGCTCCAATCAAAATTAATTTCTTGTACATGGAAAGTCTTACATGCTTACCTATGAACCTACTTTAAAATAGTTATATATAAGATTGCATTGCAGAAATATATTTCTTGTTCTACAAAAATAATTCTCAACGTTTTGGATCTAGGTAACCTAAAAAATCACCTGTCATATGTAGACATATCTACACCAACTTTCTCAGCTGTCTTACTCATCACACACTCAATCAATTCTCTACAGTTCTTCCCCTAAATTTGAAGAATAATGTTTCTTTCAATAAACATTGAAGGATATCAAAGTTCACATTTTAGGAAATTACAGATGTTGAGCATCTATAAGCTTAAATACCAAGAAGGTGTGCATAGCTGACTGCAATTCTCTGTACACTAGTGATATCCTGTGTCCTATCCCAATGAGAAAAACATTGTGCTAAGGATAGTTCTCTTAACCATGAGTCAGTATTAGGCAGTTGTAACCCTGTGTCATGAGTACTGATGGCAAGCAGAAGGGGGCCTCTATCCAGGGGGGAAAACGCATGCGTAGTACTGAGGAATTAAGCAGCCATTCAAAGAGACACAGATCAGACCCGCCTTAACTTTCGGGGTTTATCTGTCTGGGTTTTCTCACGCTTCTTCAGTTTGTTAGGATTTTCTGTCTTATGTAGCAGTAATAAACACTAGAGACCTACTCCTCGTCTCAGCGTGATTCCTGACTGTTAGGACACCCTGGGCCTCCTGCATTCCCAAGCACTATTTTTTTTGCAGCCCCTAAAAGCCTTTCTAATCACTGTTGCTGAAAATCAGGAGCACGCTTACCAACTTTTTGAGGTAGAAAAGGTGTGAAAAGTGTAATGTAAGCCCCAAATAGGTTTAACATAATTTAAAAGAAAACATCAAAACTCCAGTGCCAAAAACTGCCAGGTGTCAGGGCCACATCCAGTATAGTCCATAACTGGATTTTCACAACGTGCTAAGCCGAAATCAAACAAACCACAGTATGGCTTAATTGCATTGTGGAATCATCCATATTGTAAGTTTTTAATTTCTACCTGAGAAATTTTGTAAATGCTTTTAGATATTCTTTAATGTTTTAAACACACACAAATCAGTTAAAAATAAAGTAAAACTCTCTAATTGAAGTAATTGCCAAAACATCTGTGAACCTTTTCTATGAGTAGAAATGTAATAATTGGGACAGTTATGAATAAGACTGTATTACCTCAGCATTGGAGCCCTTTTCTAATGTTTTAACAATGGGTGCTTTGTTTTTGTCTTCCAAGCCAAAACCATAGGTCCCTTCAGTTGATCTGATCTGAAAAAAGAAAAATTTTAAATTATTATGCTGGATAATTATTGCTGACAGAGAACTATTACCACTTTATGATTGTTACCACTGTGAACATTAGGCCTGGCAAATATTTTCATCTGCAAAAACTGTGACATTAATCATATGCATCTATCTGGGCATTGTATCAACTTTTAGCCAACAAAGACTAAGCATATGCTTCACTCTCTATAAAGGGCCTATATGTTATTCTCCAGCTAATACATATTTTCCACTCAAAACTGAAGAGTACAAAAAAATGACAAGGGTTAGAAAAGCAAGAGGGCTCTAATGGGATTTTAAGTTGATGGACAACAGAATGGATCTGAAAACATTATGTTATAAAGTTGTCTATGTACAAACAGTTGGAGTCAGCAGCATCAAAATCAAATAAATAAAACACAGCATTTTTAAAAACTTACCAGCAATGATTTTGCTATTACATTTTCTACTACTTTTAAGTCATGCTTCATAAGTCTGTGCTTCATGTTGGAGCCTTCCATTTCTTCATCCGCAAAAAAACGAAAAAGAAGTGGTTCATCTTTGAATTCACTTTTTTCCAGCACTATTTGACAGAAAAAAAGATTAATATTATTTGTGAAACACCTACAGACTTACTGATTTATAATTCAGCTAAAAATTTATTTAGTATATAATTTATTAAATAAGTGTCTTACTACACAGAATTCTTTCAAATAAATAGTATTTCCTTCTTCACTTCTAACTCTACTTCCCTTTTTTTCTCTGTTGCTTTCCCCACATTGAATTTTACATTATAAATATATTAGAATAAAACCCATCCTATTATACCCTATGAAGTATTGTGTATATTGTTGTAGGTACAATGGATAGAGAATATGGGGATACCATCACTACCCATTGACTGAGAGAGAAAAGGTATGATGTTGTAGCAGAGTAGGCTCAAGAAATATCATAACAACTGAGACTTCCGGTGGGATCGTGGTGGACTGAACAGCTTTGCCCGCAAACTCTGCGGGCAAAACTGGCATCGTGGCAGTTTTTCGGGCTCAGGCTGGTTTCTCCTGAAACCCAGGAACGTTTTTCCGGATCAAGGAAAACGCTTGGAATTGACCCATTTGTCCTCCGGACAGCGAGTTGCAGCCGGGAGATCATAAACAGCATTTGCGATCGATGGGTAAGACTTTGCCGGGAGGCTGGGACGACCAAACCGCGCTGCAGCCTTAAAGGGACATTAAGTCCAGCCACCCCATTTCTAAAGCACTCAATTTGTATTGTATACAACCCAAAGTATGAATCCGGTATGTAGATGACACTTTTGTCATAATACAAAAGAAACAACTGGAAGAAACCCACAAAACCATCAATAACATCTTTAATGGAATAAAATTCACAAGGGAGGAAGAAAACAACAACTCACTACCATTCCTGGACATCCTCATCAGTAGAGGAAATGATGGTAAGTTAGAAACACAAGTCTACAGGAAAGCGACCCACACCAACCAAGGGCTCCACTACCAAAGTAACAATCAAACCTCCCACAAGAGAAGCTGTGTAAAAACGTTATTCAGATGAGCACTTACACACTACAGCAACCCAGAACACCAGAAAAAAGAAAAAGAACATCTGCACAGCATTTTCCAACAAAATGGATACCCGCTCAACTTTATCAAAAAGTGCCTCACAACCCAACCCACTACAACCCACCCAATGGAAACTATGAAAAAGATAACACTGCCATACATCAGAAACGTCTCAGAAACCCCTAACAGACTGTTATACAACCACATGGCATCACTGTAGCACATAAACCAACTAAAACTCTTCAAAACATATTAAGCAACCCAAAAGAACCAATAGCCCAAGAAGAAAAAACAGGAGTTATTTACAACATACAGTGCAAAGACTGTTAACAGCCACTATGTAGGACAGACAGGCAGAAGACTAGCAGAGCGCATCCATGAACACCAACTAGCAGTCAGAAGACACGATGAGAATTCCTTAATCTCACAACACATGGACAGACTCAACCATAGTTTCAACTGGGAAACTGTGAGCATCCTAAACAAAGCCAAATCCAAAAACACCAGAGAATTCCTGGAAGCCTGGCACTCAGACCAAGCAGCCATCAACAGACACATAGAGGTAAACAACATTTACATACCATTCAGAAGAGACAATAGAAAAGCCAAAAGACCAGTACACTCCCTTGCCAGCAATCAACACCCAGATATGCAAAAATCAACATTAGGATTAACACCAGATGAACCATCAAACAGCACAATACACCCTAGTCAAGGAACTATTAACTCAGGCAATCAACCAAGCAGCAAACAACAGCCCAATCAAAGAACTCCCAAAGAGAGAACAACACCCCCACCAACACAAGCAGGGCAAGCCACAGTATATAAACTGAAAGCAAGGCCCACTCCCTCTTTGCAATGAAGATGTTGCCTAGTCTGGCAATGAAACGTCTGCAAGAAAACAACAAGGCTCAGAGAGCACCAAGGACTCCACAAATCATTAGTAATTTCCACTTCTGTGAAAGGCGGAAGCTATGTCCCAGAAACAATTATTTTTCATTGATGGACCTATATTATGGAATATTTTCCCTCCTGAACTTAGACCAGCACCCATTCTGATGGCATTCCAAAAATTGGTTAAAATGAGGTTTTCCAGAAAGTGTCTGAAAAATGATGAAGTGTCACCACCTTTGGCTTTATTGTAGGTGACTACTTATTATTGTGTTTAATGTAGTTTTGTTATATTGTTACACATGTTATTCTTTTATGATGTTAACTGCTAGGAGTCTTCATGGATTATGGCATTTATTAGTTTTAATAAATAAATAAGAAAGTGGATCCTTGTAGTATTGTATTTCTCACAGCTAGTAGCAGGTAAGTTACAAAGGAAACGGCATAGCACTGTATGATTAGGAACAATGGGTGACAGTATATTGTCTGTAATCTGTACAGGTATTCTAAGGGAAACTCAAGAAAGTTCGTAATTAGGTAGTACTTTTTAAAGTATAAATAACGAAACAAAAGTTCTAGCAATGAATCAATAAATACTACAGACTGCATATCCTAGGGAACTAGCTTATCTCAGTATTATTATCCGACTCTAAAGTTAGAATCTTTATATTAACAAAAATAAAACTTTTTAAAAATTTATATAAATCTATAGTTTACCATGATGCATAAATCCATTGTCACAAAGTGCTATTCCAAAGATCATTGCTTCTTCTCTTGTTCTGCAATCCCCCTGCAAATAATACACTTATCAATATAAAAACGAACATAGGCTATTATAATTTCTGTAGTATCTTGGATTATACAGGCCCACTATTTTAAATTTAGAACATAAGTGATAATAAATTTACTCTTTACTTTGGTAACAAAATAAAATACACTTACATAATATAATGTATCTAATTTTTTAAAAAATAGATAAATATATAGTGTATGGACCAAGAATGCTTAATACTTTTGAGTCCTTCAAAACATACTGGAATTCAACAGTTGGCCAAGAATATCAAGATATTTATAGTTAACAGATATAAAAAAACAAAATTATATGGCATATGAAAATGTTAATTTCTGATGGCAATATATTGACATTTATTTCATTTTTCTAATCAAGTTTATATACTTCAAGCACTGCCCTACCTGTGCAATTAGCCAGTCTATCATTTTATTAGCCATTATGACAGATTTGTAGGTTCTTAAATGGTAATCTTTATCTCTGGGAAGGAGGAAAAAAACATAGAATAGATCATCTCCAAAATATATATTCTGCAGAAGCTGAATACTACATACTATACACCCCAAATATAATCTAAGTAGTTCCTTAATATATTCAAAATTATTTCCATTTGTATTAGTTTCTAATAATAATGCTTTATTTTAGTTACAATTATTGTGTATTTTAGCCATGGTTGAAGTGTATTACAAGTATTAACCTCCCATATATCTGCAAAACTAGGCTTTTTTATTTATGGAATTCCCTTGAGGAGAGAATAAAAGAGAATGTTACAGTATAATATTATAATTTGTCTCACATCATGGATGTTTCCAGATGAAGTTTTTATCTAGCAATCAGTCTGACTTTCTGGAACCTAGATGACTGTGTCATGTAACACTCCTTTTTTCTGCCCACCTTTCCCATCTTTCCACATACAAACCGACATACAGACACAAAACACAAAAAACTAAAACACTAGTAAGGAAATCCGAAATAGTAATACATCTTTAATATTCTTGATTGGCTGATTAATTAGATATATATCCTGTCTTTCCTGCAAAAGCTCAATCTGGCTTATTTGGAATCTCCCTTTATTTCATTCCTACTATAGGCCTGTAAGGTAGGTTGGGCCGACAGAGATAGTGATTAGCCCAAAGTCATTTAATGAATGACTGAATACGCACTTATACCACTGAGAGGTATTCAGGTGGAAGTACCCTTTGCTTTAATATATTTTTTTTATTTCATAACCATATTCTCAATATTCTTTGGAGTTGAACAACATATATACTATGCTCATAGGGTTATGGTTACTGAGAATAAGGAATGTAATGTACATTCTTAATTTTATATACATACATACATACACATATATATGCTCTTAATAAAAATGATTTGGAACAATAGTATCTTCAGACAGAGTCATACCCGAAAAAGAGAGAAAGAGAAAATGTGTGCATTTCCAGATCATCTGAGAGTTTAGAAAGGCAACTGCAGCCTATCATTTTATTGTTAAAGTTTAATGAAGACTAGTTTACTTTACTAGAATTTTTCTTAAATTAATTTATGACATTTTACAATTTATTCCTTTTATTTCTGGCATTTTCAAGTTTGAGAATTGCAATTGCAATTCTTGCTTGCAATTATTATACTGATTTTACATGATACTTTAAAAAGTACTATTTTTGTTTTGTTTGGGGTAAGCCATACACACATAATTTGTGGAAAGAAAGGGCAACTGGGCTCTTTTAATACCAGAAGGGTCTATGAATAAATAAATAGGAATCCTGCCCCCACATGTGGTATAGTTGTAATTGTCATAATCTCAATTTTTATTCATTGTTGATTTGCGTTAGAATGAAATACTGTATGCGTTGTTTTAACTAATTTTATTTTATGATATTATTATTTTATGTCTTTATCTGTGAATCACCCTAAATATTGCAATTATTCCAATTCATCTGTGGGAAAGAGAAGTGTAGATACAAGCATGCCCTGCATTAGTCTGATAATAATGAAGGCTTTGCTGGTCAATGATCAAAATAAAATGACTGACTGACTTTATGGAAGGCTGCTGTTCTGGCAGCACTTTCTATGGCAATAATTTCAGCTTAATCTTCTCTTACTAGAACAATGAACAATTATTTAGCTCTGCATAAGTGGGTAGCGACTATTGTTTAATTTTAGGAAAATAAAGAACTTAAACCCAAACTTACCTTATCACAGGAGTAAACAGACTGTGCAGACGACAGTATAATCTTACACCCTGTTAAGTATATGAACAATGTTAAACCTAAATTATTCAAAATCAAGTAAAGCTAATAGACATTTATGCAAAACTCACTGTCTCAAATAATGGGAATTTATGGCCTTAATTTAAATTGCTTTATAAAGTGAGAGGGAAAAAATCCTTCACAAGCATATTTGAAATCCAGGAAAATTCCACATAGCTACCTCTTCAAAACTAACTATTGATTTTAGTTCATATCATTTGTTGTTTTAGTATACGCAGCAACATTTTCAACTGTGACCTCTTACCCACTGACACCTAAAACAAACACTTATCAAATATGAGTAAAAGTGATAGCTTTGTCTAATGAATTAAAGAACAGATGTCGCTACTTCTTGCTGAGAGTGGCTTCTACTGTTACATTTTAATTATCAGCATGACGTTCAAAGTGTAGCCTTGAAAGCAGTTATGCACTTCTGATCACAATACTGTGATAAGGTAGGATTTGTAGCTTATTTAATTACAATGCTCTTTTGTTCCCACTTCACTTCTCCCTTCACAAGAGCAAATACATAAATCAGGCAATGTTTTCTAATGGTTTATTACACCAAACAAATCAGGATCATAAACCAACATTTAAAACAGGGTTTCTTGTTAGCTTATAAAGTATGGCTTGTTTGCCTACCACAAAGCATTATCCTGGGTTCAAGCATCACACTAAGGTAGTGTTTTTCAATCTCAGCAACTTTAAGATGTGTGGACCACACATCTTAAAGCTGCTGAGGTTGAGAAACACTGCACTAAGGTATTCCTGCCCAATTTATTTACTCAGTTAAATAAGGCAAAAGGATGACTAGAAGGCTGCATGTAACTCATGCACCCTGTGAGCTTATTTTTAATGAATTATTGGCCTGCCTTCTAGTCCTTCAGCAAATGAATATAGTATGTTATTCACTGAAAGAATGGTAACATTAAACTGAGAAGCAAAATTCAATCAAAATATTTATTTATTTATCCAATTTGTCCCCGCCCATCTCCTCCCTTCAGGGGACTCTGGGCGGTTATACTAAATATACTCACCTACTATTACATTAGTGTTAAATATTATATAACACAACAATGTAATTTATCTTACTCTTCACCCAGCTCAACAGAACATAAAATAATTTTATCTCGTTATTTTTGCACATCAGTAAAACAGGAAATTTGATTTATATTAATATGTTACAACACAAATTTTATAATGGCATGTGTTTAGTTTTTAATCAGAATGTTTGTATTTTTAAATATATAGTATAACTTTGGAATGTTTGTACCTTGGAAATTACATCCTGCATTTCGTTTCTTGGATAATATGTGCCATCATCATAACGGAATCTATAGAGCATGTGTTCAGGTTTAAACTGATGTTTGTCTGTAACTAAAGCAAAAGCAAACATTAAAATATGTCTATGCTTTAGTCCATAAAGAAAATCATGAAAAGAGCTAGAAGTACAATATGCTGTATCCTAAAATTCCCTGTAATAGATTTGTCCTTTTTCACCATGGCAAATTACCATGGTAAAAAAACATCAATGAGATTTCATTAGACTCCAGCTTAAGCATTTATTTTATTGTGCCCTGTGTCTTACCAGCAAAAACTTTACTTTTCAAAGAATGCTGCACATGGTAGCCTTTGTCTTACTTCAATTTTATTATGGTCACTGACCAGTACAAGATACAATTCTATAAAGATATACACATTAGCCTTAAAATATGAACCATCTGATTTAAAATAATTTTAAATTTGAATTTACAAGTTCCAGTTAAATGTTAAAATACATTTAGATCACAATGTAAATGAGTCCCTTAATCAAATTTAAAAACAATCTTATTAATTTACATTATCATGACTAATATTCTATCAAATATAAGTGTCTATAAAAATATGGTATGTAAAATATTAAAAAGAGTAATAAAAAGGCTTCTCGGCCTTTTGGCTAAGATCAAGTATAGTATCTGTAGCCTTTGTCAAGGATTCAGAAGTCCAATTATTTCTAGGGATCTTTGCACAGGGAAAATTATAAGCGTTAAGGATTTAGAATAGGAAAGCATAACTTATGAACCCAAAGCTTTCCTGCCACTAGATTTATTCCAAAAGTGGTTGCCAAATTTGAATCTTTAATATGAATAATATATCCATCTCCCTCTCATTTTGTGTTAGGCCCCTGCCAGCTGCCTGAACTGAAAAATCTTTTTTCTCAAGAACAAATCTCACAATGTCCTCATTATCAAGCTTTATTAAAAACAATGTAAGAGTGTTACAAGTATTCAAGGAAGTGAACAATTCTCCTGTTAGTACTAAAATATTTTCATGTATATCAGGGCAGGGACTTTGAGTCTTTTCTCACAACTTATTGGTATAACAGTGACAATGCGTATTTTTTTCTCAGATGCAGTGAGGGGAATCTGCAGCTGTGGGTTGTTTAGTGAGTTATCTGAATCCTTATCAGTTTCAGAACAAATCTGTTTAAATAAATATAACTTCATCATTAGTTTTTGCACAGTCATTTACTGACTCTTCTTTCTGATGGTCCCACTGACTTTTGGAGCATTCACTCAGTGAAAAGTTTTACAACCGAAATACACCTCTAGGATTTAATGAAGGCCTGCTTGATATGCTTCATATTCTATCAGAATAAGTTTGGAAGAAGCAAAGGCAGGCAAGGCATTTTTCTAAATCAATGCCCAGCAATGTTTTTAGGCCCCTTACATCAGGATGCAATTTAATGGCCACAGAAATATAATATTTTATCACATGCCATGTTGTATCATCTTTCTCTCACAGACACAGACACCCACAAACACATAATTAAAATTTTTAAACAACCCGAAGCCTATATAAGAGCACACAGCTCTTTTAAGATTTTCTTATTCTGTAAGAGTTTGTGCATTTTTAATTTTTAAAAATGAGTACTGCTTTGCAGACCCATTTTGGGGTATTAAAAGTGATATGCCTCCAATTATGTTTCTAATGGTGTAATTGTGACCCTGACAATATTTGGTTCTCACTGACCTATACCTAATTAATAGACAGATCAAAATCTTACCCAAATTAACCCATTCTAACACAATACATTCCAAACTAAAACAGAGAAACTTATTCATAAGTATATATTATTTAATCCAACACTTTCTTCTGTCAGATTAGTTCAATATTAAGATTAATGCACTTTCTGTTCTTTCCTACTGTAGCTCTGTTACTACTGTACTCTTCATGCATACATCACTCAGTCATTAATCAGATTCATGTTTCAGTTCTCTATCTATTTTGGCTCATAGTACTACCAGCTATTGTGTTCATTTGTGTCCATTCTAGAACATCTATACGTGTGTCTTTGTTTGGCTTGCTATTTAGAAGGTATGGACTTGTAACCAAATAGAATCTGATAAACAACCAAACTGATGAACAGAGGGTTTTCAGATAGACTAACTATGCAATAGGAGTAAACAACCTGAGAGACAGAAACAGCAGAAAAAATAATTAAATGCAGCATCTGGACATTTTAAACAACTGAGCTGCAAAACAGGAAGAAGGAAGTTGCATGTTGATCATATTTAGTCTGTACCACCAATTATACTTAGTCTAAGTTATTTGAAAATCAAAAAACAAATTTCATATTCATTTATATCCATGATTGAAAAGATATGAACCTTTATTCTGAATCCTTGAAACACTTTGTTCTGCTGTATGACTAATAGAACAAAAATATTAAAGATTTAAATAACACATTTTAACTTCTGCTTTCTTCAGTTGTATCTCCTTGTCTGGCCTTGGAAAGTACACAAGAGCAGGCTTGGTTTGTACTTAAGATGGGAGAGCTCCAGGGAATCCCGAAGCTGTGAGCTAGGCATAAAATGGGGAAAAAAAGTGAACTAGAGGAAGGACATTGCAAACCATTGCAATTTTGTATTGCTGCCAAAAAACCCAACATGACTTTGAACGCAATAGGAGTTGAACTTGACTTGAAGGAGACTTTAGTTCTTACTTTCTTCAGCTGTTCTGATATGAAAAGCATGTTTTGGGGTCTTTATTATTAGATAAGATTATGTCTCATTTAAAAATTTAAAAAGAAGTAAAGTAAAAAACACCCACAAACTTCATAGTAGTTCTGAGTTAACCAATTATTGCAAGTCCATAATGAATAATATTGAATAAATAATATCAATAAAATCCTTAAAATTTACAATCAAAGTGGATATAGCAAATCCAGAAAATAATACATTTCTAATGTAAACCTAATGGTCTCTCAAATGCACAGCGATTTTCTGCTTCTGTGCAAAAACAGATGGTCTGTTCAATTTTATTTTAAGAATACAGTTCCTGTGGAAACACAGCTGGGTCTACATACTAATAAGTAAATAAGTAAGTTCCTCTATTTTGGTCAACAACCAGCATAAAATAATAACAAGACAAAAACAAAAAGAGTCAAGTATGTTGTTGTTTATTCGTTTAGTCGCTTCCGACTCTTCGTGACTTCATGGACCAGCCCACGCCAGAGCTTCCTGTCGGTCGTCTACACCCCCAGCTCCCCCAGGGACGAGTCCGTCACCTCTAGAATATCATCCATCCATCTTGCCCTTGGTCGGCCCCTCTTCCTTTTGCCTTCCACTCTCCCTAGCATCAGCATCTTCTCCAGGGTGTCCTGTCTTCTCATTATGTGGCCAAAGTATTTCAGTTTTGCCTTTAATATCATTCCCTCAAGTGAGCAGTCTGGCTTGATTTCCTGGAGGATGGACTGGTTGGATCTTCTTGCAGTCCAAGGCACTCTCAGAATTTTCCTCCAACACCACAGTTCAAAAGCATCGATCTTCCTTCGCTCAGCCTTCCTTATGGTCCAGCTCTCGCAGCCATATGTTACTACAGGGAACACCATTGCTTTAACTATGCGGGCCTTTGTTGTCAGTGTGATGTCTCTGCTCTTAACTATTTTATCGAGATTTGTCATTGCTCTTCTTCCAAGGATTAAGCGTCTTCTGATTTCCTGACTGCAGTCAGCATCTGCAGTAATCTTTGCACCTAGGAATACAAAGTCTTTCACTGCTTCTACATTTTCTCCCTCTATTTGCCAGTTATCAATCAAGCTGGTTGCCATAATCTTGGTTTTTTTGAGGTTTAGCTGCAAACCAGCTTTTGCACTTTCTTCTTTCACCTTCATCATAAGGCTCCTCAGTTCCTCTTCACTTTCAGCCATCAAAGTGGTATCATCTGCATATCTGAGATTGTTAATGTTTCTTCCAGAGATTTTAACTCCAGCCTTGGATTCCTCAAGCCCAGCTTGTCGCATGATGTGTTCTGCATACAAGTTGAATAGGTAGGGTGAGAGGATACAGCCCTGCCGTACTCCTTTCCCAATCTTAAACCAGTCTGTTGTTCCGTGGTCTGTTCTTACTGTTGCTACTTGGTCGTTATACAGATTCTTCAGGAGGCATACAAGATGACTTGGTATCCCCATACCACTAAGAACTTGCCACAATTTGTTATGGTCCACACAGTCAAAGGCTTTAGAATAGTCAATAAAACAGAAATAGATGTTTTTCTGAAACTCCCTGGCTTTTTCCATTATCCAGCGGATGTTGGCAATTTGGTCTCTAGTTCCTCTGCCTTTTCTAAACCCAGCTTGTACGTCTGGCAATTCTCGCTCCATGAACTGCTGAAGTCTACCTTGCAGGATCTTGAGCATTACCTTACTGGCATGTGAAATGAGTGCCACTGTTCGATAGTTTGAACATTCTTTAGTGTTTCCCTTTTTTGGTATGGGGATATAAGTTGATTTTTTCCAGTCTGATGGCCATTCTTGTGTTTTCCAAATTTGCTGGCATATAGCATGCATTACCTTGACAGCATCATCTTGCAAGATTTTGAACAGTTCAGCTGGGATGCTGTCGTCTCCTGTTGCCTTGTTATTAGCAATGCTTCTTAAGGCCACTCAACCTCACTCTTCAGGATGTCTGGCTCTAGCTCACCGACCACACTGTCAAAGCTATCCCCGATATTGTTATCCTTCCTATACAGGTCTTCTGTATATTCTTGCCACCTTTTCTTGATCTCTTCTTCTTCTGTTAGGTCCTTGCCATCTTTGTTTTTGATCATACCCATTTTTGCCTGGAATTTACCTCCAATGTTTCTAATTTTCTGGAAGAGGTCTCTTGTCCTTCCTATTCTATTGTCTTCTTCCACTTCCGCGCATTGCTTGTTTAAAAATAATTCCTTATCTCTTCTGGCTAACCTCTGGAATTTTGCATTTAATTGGGCATATCTCCCCCTATCACTGTTGCCTTTTGCTTTCCTTCTTTCTTGGGCTACTTCTAGTGTCTCAGCAGACAGCCATTTTGCCTTCTTGGTTTTCTCTTTCTTTGGGATGTATTTTGTTGCCGCCTCCTGAACAATGCTGCCAACTTCTGTCCAGAGTTCTTCCGGGACCCTATCTACTAAGTCCAGTCCCTTAAATCTATTCTTCACCTCCACTGCATATTCCTTAGGAATATTAGTGAGCTCATATCTAGCTGATCTGTGGGTCTTCCCTAATCTCTTTAGTCTGATCCTAAATTGTGCAAGAAGAAGTTCGTGATCTGAACTACAGTCAGCTCCAGGCCTTGTTTTTACCGACTGTACAGATGTCCGCCACCTTTGGCTGCAAAGGATGCAATCAATCTGATTTTGGTGTTGTCCATCTGGTGAAGTCCATGTATAAAGCCGTCTCTTAGGTTGTTGGAAGAGAGTGTTTGTTATGCAGAGTGAATTGTCTTGGCAAAATTCTATCAGCCTGTGTCCTGCTTCGTTTTGTTCTCCCAGGCCATACTTACCTGTAATTCCAGGTGTCATTTGACTGCCCACCTTAGCATTCCAGTCTCCTGTGATGAAAATAACATCTCTTTTAGGCGTGTTGTCCAGTAGGTGCTGCAGATCCTCATAGAACTGCTCTACTTCAGCTTCTTCAGCATTTGTGGTTGGGGCGTATATTTGGATCACTGTGATGTTAGATGGCTTGCCCTGAATTCGAATTGAGATCATTCTATCATTTTTTGGGTTGTATCCAAGCACTGCTTTAGCCACTTTACTATTAATTATGAAGGCTACTCCATTTCTTCTGTGGTCCTCTTGTCCGCAGTAGTAGATCTGGTGGTCATTTGATGTGAAGTGGCCCATTCCAGTCCATTTCAGTTCACTGACACCCAGAATGTCTATCTTTAATCTTGACATCTCACCAATAACCACATCCAATTTGCCCTGGCTCATAGATCTTACATTCCAGGTTCCGATGGTGTGTTGATCCTTAGAACATCGGATTCGCCATTCACCACCAGCACCATCGGCCGCTAGCCGTCCTTTCGGCTTTGAGCTAGCTGCGTCATCACGTCTGGGGCTAGTTGAGCTCATCCTCTGTTCCTCCCCAGTAGCATTTTGACCATCTTCCGACCTGGGGGTCTCATCTTCCGATGGTATACCGACATATCTCTGGTTGTACTGATCCATTTAGTTTTCACGGCAAGAATACTGAGGTGGGTTGCCATTACCTTCCCCAGGGATCGCATTTAGTCTGACCTCTCTGTCATGACCTTCCCGTCTTGGGTGGCCCTTCACGGTTTAGCTCATGGCATCATTGAGGTGCTCAAGCTCCAGCACCACGACAAGGTAACGATCCTTTGCTGAAGAGTCAAGTATGGGGCAAGGTATAAAAGATAAAATGGAGAATACCAGTCCATGTAAGCTCTTAAACAATATTTGGATATAGTATATTGTGGATATAATATAGCATAATAAAACAGATTATTCTTTAGGTTAAAACTGAAACTCAGAGCTAAAACTAATATTTTAATCCCATCAACAAAGCAGGTGAGGGAGAAATTATTACTGGGTTATTGGGCCAAGAAATTGACTAGAGCAATTTTACTTGAAGAGAGTCCAACTTAAAACACTGTCAATGGCAACAATAATGATAACAAATAAAAGAGGGATTTTTCAATGTATTTGCTCACATTCCAGCCTGCTGACTAATAAGAATAGGATGTCTGGCTCAAACTTTCATCTTCTAAAATAATTACTCCATCAGAAGTGCTTGTAAAATAGTCATTACATTCCTGTTGGGTCTATTTAGGATTGAATTCTGTTTAAAGCAACTGCAGTTTTGATATCAAAAACTTCCTCCTAAAAACAGTTTAATGTAGTACATATAAACTAAACACAGCCTGCACAAAACAAAAAAATATGAACCCTTAAAGAAAATCCAATGTTGATTGTGATACTTCATCAAATACAAGCTTCATTTTCATGTTTGCTCACTTTTTAAAAAAAAGGTTATTTGGGCAAAGTGGAAAATACAACTATATTATATTGTCTAGTCAGATTGATTTATCTTGCAATTTATCTTATTTGGTTGTGCAAAGAATGATCAAAATTTCACATAAAGAGGCAGATAGCCAAGGAGCGATAACCAGCAAATATTTATTATATGCATTTAATGCAGATAGCTTCTGCAGTAGGTTACTGTTTTAGTTAATTAGAAGGGAGCGAGAAGGTTAGTGAAGGTAGTGAGAAAGTCAGCATAACTCCAGCTGCAAATTTCTTGCTAGATCTTAAGACTTGATTTTTATTGATAGTCAAGAGCCTCTTCTCTCAACAGCCTTCTATACCATCAACAATGTTATCCTTCTGGACTGCTTATGGGGACTGGTGATTGGAAGCACTGTTTTACAACAGTTATATACCTCCTCTGCAGTTAGTGTAAGTCAGTGGTTGTGTCAGAGGAGAGGTAAGCCTAATGGCCAATAACTAGAAGAAACATGACTAGATGAAGAACTCTATCCCTATCAAACTCTGCATCAACTGACTCATCCACTGTCAGCAACTACACTGAGCTTCAGTTCATGAATACTGTCTTCCCAACTACTGACTCCAGACATTGGCTCAAAACTTCCTTCACATCAGCGGAAATTAAGTTTACATAACATAAATTAAAGCTATATTTCTATGCTATGAGAATATTCATTAACACTAAAATCATGGTCATCCACAGGGGACAAGAGATGACATCTGCATGACAACATCATGCAAATACCATGACTTACCAGTTGTCAGGATGCAAGTACATAATGGCGGAAGCATCACTGTTCATGTCATAATTTTGGTGTCATCAGAGTTTACTGCAGATGCCACTAACAGAACTCTAACCCCCCACATAAGCTATTCTAGCCAAATAAAAGCTGCTAATATATCTCTAAAAGCTAGGACAAATAATAGACCAAACTGTTCCAAAGACTTATTCCATAACTTTTGGCTATAACAAATGTCACTCACATAAATAATTATGTACTCCGTATACCTACAGACAAGTAAAAGAAGTTAAATGTTTGAAAATAATTGTTGGGAAAGGTAACTTATTTACCATGGTGGATAATGCCATTCTCTAACAAAGCCTGACCAAGATGAACACCTTCTTCCGGCCTGTGAATCTCTCCAGTTTCCAACAACCAAGATACAAACTCACTAATTAAAAAAAAAGCAATTAAACAAAAATTACTTTAACATATTTAAGTTAAATATAGTAGAGAAGCAAAATTCCTAAAGAAGCAACAGAAAACATGTTGATTATTAACGGTGTAGTCCAATTCATGTCTACTTAGGAATAAGATGCTCTGATCACAATAGGATGGACTCTGAGGGAAGAATATCAGATTAGAACCTAAATTGTGATTTTAGAATTCATAATTTTTTGTTTCTCTAACAGCTAGGATGGAGCAGGGATCAGTAAAATCTTGGTGGCCAGAGGTTGCGTTTAATATTTTTGGAAGAACTGAAAGCTGCAGTGGATGAAGTGATGAATCAGAGCTAATGACACCATCACACTTTTTTTTTCCCCTGAGGTACACTGGGGGATATTTCTTTGTTTTTAACTACGGTAAGCCAGTTTAGAGGTCACATTATAGTTTTCCTACGTGTCCTATCTCAAAACGGCAGGGAACAACTGTGCAATCAAAGTTCAGTAATATAGCCAGAGGGAGCTCTTACGAGCTACTAAGAAGGCATTTAGGAACTATGCGTGACTTTATGGTTACAAGTTTTTATTCCTTATCTATTCTGATCTGATCTGATCTATGTCCATAGGTACAAATTTGTTGCTGGAACTTAAGTCCTGTTTTACACTGATAGTCTGGTGAAGCAAATGACTGGGCTTCAGGAAGAATCTGATGTTCCTAGAAGCAATATGCAATCAGTTTTATTATACAATATCCTTATTAGTCTAAATGAAAGAGCACTCATTTTTTACTGTGGCACCTGAGACTATCTGCATAAAAATGTTATTTATATAATAATCTTTATAGGCCATGGTTTTTTTATCTCCTTTTAATACCTTATGTGAAATATTACTGAACATTTTAAAAAATGGCTTTATGTTTTACAAGACCAAAAAAGAGCTATTTATGCTACTCTCTCTTGTTGATCCATGAAAAGAATGAGAAACCGTAATACACATTCTATTTAATGTTCCAAACCAGTGTTTGGCCACTTTCAGATGTGTAGATTTCAACTCCAGAATTCCCCACACATCTTTAAGTGGCCAAGGATGAGAAACACTGTTCTAAACTTTAGAACACAATTCTGTCTACAAGAAAGACTGAGGGGGAGTTCACCAATTACTTTTGCATATGTGAAGTAACATTTATGGTTTCCACACTGCATTTCTAATGCTCAGGGGACAGGCAGACATTGTATTTATTTATATCAGCATTCCAGAAAGATTTGTATACTTGTATAGTATCTGCTGCTTCCTTTCAGAAAGATTATTTAGAACAGCCAATTCCCAGAATTTACCAGTCAGCATCAGAGTGAGAATATGTGGGCCAAAGCAGGAATCCTAAGCAGTCTGATCATTTTAAAGAAATTTCTCTCAAGTTAAATAAAGAATAACTAAAATAATGATACAAAATTTTAAACACAAATATTAAACACATACTTTCCAAGGAAACATTTTGGAAAAGTAGTTAATTTTCTCTTTCGGTCTTTGATCAAATTCCCTTGTTTGCACATCATTTTGTAAAGTTTTTCTCCTTGTTCAGAGATCATCACCCAAGTATCTTGTTCCATACCAAGTTTTAGCCCTGAAAAAAAAAATCACAGTATAAGAATTCTGAAACATTTCCAAATACTGTATTGCCATCTGTCTATAGTTGGGGGGGGAGAGCTTCAGCTTTCAATCTTTGTAACTTTAGATGTAAAGTAACTTGTGATTCCCTTTAAAGGCTTTTAAAATCAGAATGGTAACATCACTAAAAACAGCTGGAAAAGTTCAAACAAAACATTGCAGACATCATTTTCTGTAAACACACACACACACACACACACACGTACATAAATATATACTGTCATGTTCACCGTTGCGGTGTTTATGCATTGTAACAGTTTACTTGCCAAGGTGCTGATACATGTGCTGGCTGGGAGGGTGCTGCTGAGAGCCTTGTACATGAGACGTGATGGACTGTGCCAGGGAGGAATGTGTTTCGGCTATCTCTTAAATGTCAAGGTCTTTTTACCCGTTGATCAGCAGAGCTCGTTAGGAGCACCTGGGAATGTGGGGTTGTACTGGAGGCGAAGGAGGAGGTGGGCTGATGTTTGTAACAATGATATTTAGTTTGAGTTTAGGCGCACTTTTCTCATTCTCAGCTTTTTACCTGTTTGCACTCTTTTCTGAATAAACCCAGAACCTGAATTGTGATTTTGAGTCTGAGAGTTTTATTTGGATTAAGGCAATCGTCACATAAAGCTGAGAATCATACTTTAAACCAACCTCGCTACTCTTTACCGGAAAATTTTCTTGCGAAAGGGGAACTAGCGATGGCAGAAGGGGGAAAGGATCCTACGGAGTTCGAGGAGGAAACGGGACAACTTCCAGAGTCGACGTTCCCGAGCAGGGACCCGAGCCCCATCCCACCCCACCCCACACCCCAGTCGGGGGACTCCAACTCTACCACGGGATCGAAGAAACCCCTGACGGACGACGTGACGGGGCAGGAACAATTTCTGTGGGATGCCCTGATGGACCCCCGGCCCGGCACATCCCGTTCCACCTGGAAGCTCCGCTGGCCCGACACTCCGAGGGGGGTGCGCCCGGACGTGTCGGGGAGCCCGCTACCTGAGGGGCCGGGGCTAGAGGACTCTGCCACACCGGATAGAATCAGGGTCCTGGAATCCAAGATTGAATCGATGGAACACGTCTTGCGCTCTATGTCGGCTGCCTTTGGGGACCTCGTGAAAATCATCCGAGGTCCCGGAGCACTTGGGCCACCTAGCCTCCTGCCTTCACCGTCACAGACTGCTGAAAGGAGAAGCCAACCACAAGACTTTCCATCAGGTCCGCGGGGATCCACTCCCGTAGGGGGGGGCCCTAGTCGTCCTTCCAGTGGGGTCCCACAGCTTGGAGGAACTTCCCGGGAATTCGCGGTAAAGTTTGATGGTGACCCCGCTAACCTATCTTTCTTTCTCACCAATGCCGCCAGTTACATGAGACGGCATGGCCACCTCTTTTCTTCGGAAGAAGAGAAGATCTCGGTGGTGGCCACGAAATTGAAGGGCAGGGCGGCTGACTGGTATGTCCAGCTGTCGGAGATTGAAGCGCCAGCCCTGGCAACTTTCGATGCCTTTTTGGCTGCACTGAAGCGCTATTTTGAGGATCCCTTGGCTAAAGAGAGGGCTAAGGACGCTCTTAAAGAACTAGTATAAGGGCAAAAGCCTGTTGCTGATTATGCTCTTGAATTCAAGGTTTTGGCAGGTAAAGTTCCTGAATGGTCCGAGGCCACCTTGATTGATCGATTTAAGGATGGCCTCAATCTCGAAGTCTTGCGCTGGGCGCTTGGGCGAGCCGATCCGAACTCTTTACTTGACTGGATTTGCCTCGCTGGTAAAGCTGAACATGCCCAGCGCACCTTTATGATGGCCACCAAAGACAAGCCTGGCACCACTACCCAAGCACCGTTTCTACCATCAACCTCTAGATGGGATACAGAGAAACAACGCCGCTTTGTCAGGGGACAATGCATCACATGTGGAAAACCGGGTCACCGCGCCGTCAACTGCCCCAAGGCTAAGGCACCAGATTGTCCGTCCAAACTGCCACAAAAGATGACCAAGAAACCACTCAACCCTCCTCGCAGATTGACGGTGGCACTGGCGACTGCAGACGACGATGTCTACACTCCGGGAGACGATTTAGCTGCTCTCGACCAGCCGGCAGAAAACACTTTCCACCTGCCTTAACCAGCGCCACGGGGCAGGTGGTAGAATCCGGGCGCAATTCCAACATGGTGAGTGCTGATTGCCCTATCCTCGCTGTCAAAATTGAATTGGGATTTCAATCCAAGTCCGTCGAGGTCTGGGCTTTACTAGACTCGAGCTGTTCCAGATGTTTAATCCATCCTGACTTAGTCAAGGCATTGGAGTTGCCCTGCTTCCCTCTTCCAAAGCCGCTGCTTTTTCAGCAGCTTGATGGCTCCATGGCAGGGAGGGGGGCCTGCCACACAGTTTACTGGGGAAGTCGCTTTGCGTATGGGATCCCACTTCGAACTCCTTTACTTCATTGTCACCCCAGTGGGAAATCCTTTAGTGGTGTTAGGGATTCCATGGTTCACCTCTCATAATCCCTACATCAATTGGAGGTCCCGCTCCATTACCTTTGAGTATGGCTTCTATCGAGCTCCTCTTCTGGGACGTTCCATGCCTATGACGGTGGGGCGAGCAGAGATTGTTGATTCTCTAGCTTCCCCATCCCCCTTAGAGGGTCTACCGACTACATACTCAGACTTTGCTGATGTTTTTGGGGAGGAGGAGGCCGACCAATTACCCCCCCATCGCAAGACGGACTGTTCCACTGAACTTCTTCCTGACGTCCCCTTGCCGAAGCCAAAGATTTACCCCATGACTAAGAAAGAACTTACCGCCTTGCGGGAGTTCATTGATAAAAACCTAGCTCGCGGCTTCATTGAGCCAGCAAACTCGCCGGTTGGGGCTCCCGTCTTGTTCCGGGAGAAGAAGGATGGCACCCTCAGACTTTGCACGGACTACCGCGGGTTAAATTCCGCCTCACTCTCCAACAAGTACCCTCTGCCCCTCGTCAAGGACATGCTCGCACATTTGTCCACTGGCAGAGTTTTCTCAAAGTTGGACCTCCGCAAAGCTTACTATCGCATTTGCATTCGGGAGGGGGATGAATGGAAGACGGCTTTTAATTGCCCGTTGGGTTCTTTCCAGTATAAGGTTCTCCCTTTTGGTCTGGCAGGGGCTCCGGGGGTTTTCATGCAGCTGATCAATGAAGTTTTGCATGACCACTTGTTTAAAGGGGTTTTGGTGTATTTGGATGATGTCCTCATTTATACTAAGTCTTTGGCAGAACACGAACGACTTCTTAAACAAGTTCTCACCAAGCTTAGGAATGCCAAGCTTTATGCTAAACTTTCTAAATGTGAGTTCCATAAGTCTCGCTTGGATTACTTTGGTTACAGGATTTCGGATAAGGGCATTGAAATGGATCCTGTTAAGGTTCAAGCAGTGCTTACTTGGGAGCGACCCCGAACCCAGCACCAACTTCAAAGTTTCCTGGGGTTCGCCAATTTTTACATATCTTTTGTCAGGGGGTTCGCTGAAATTGCCCTGCCTCTAACTGATTTGTTGCGTACTAAGGGGGTGGGGGAAACTCGCAAGGTTAAGAACCCGGGGGCCATGCTCAATTGGACTCCTGCATGTCAGGCTGCTTTTGATCGGTTGATGGCTCTTTTTACTGAAGAGCCCATCCTTTCCCACTCTGACCCGGACCTTCCGTTCATTGTTCAGGTCGATGCCTCTGATTTTTCTATTGGAGCTATTTTGTTGCAAAAGGATTCTGCTGGGCTTTTGAAACCTTGTGCCTATCTTTCTCGAAAGTTTTCTGAAACGGAGAGGTGCTGGCATGTTTGGGAGAAGGAGGCTTTTGCTGTTAAAGCTGCCTTGGAGGCTTGGAGGCACCTGTTGGAAGGGGCTTCTTCCCCTTTCAAGGTTTGGACGGATCACCGCAACCTCGAAGCACTATGTACACCCAGACGCCTCAGCCCAAAGCAAATTCGTTGGGCTCAATTTTTCAGCCGTTTCAATTTCCAACTTAAATTTATCCCAGGGAAAAAGAACTTTTTGGCTGATGCCCTTTCCAGATTGCTGCAAGACGAGGGCCCGGTTTCCGATGTAATTGGCACTGTCCTCTCGGGGCCGCAATTGGGTCTAGTGGCTGTCACGCGTAGCAGCACTCAGGGCCAGCCATCGTCTCCTTCATCTCCGATTCCATCGCTCCGCCCTCCAGTTCGCAAGCCACCTCCATTGTCGGGTGGATTGCGCTCTGCTTTTGTTTCTGCATTGCGGTCTGACCCCTGGCTTCTTGCTAATCCTGACAAGGTGTCCATTGAGCACGACCTCGCCTGGGTTGGGGGACGTTTGTATGTGCCTGACTCTCAATGTTCTGCTGTACTGGCCCGTTCGCATGACAGTAAGCAGGCTGGTCACGTTGGTTTTCTCAAGTCCCTCCATTTGGTCCGGAGACAATTCTGGTGGCCCACCCTCCGGAAGGATGTCAAAGCCTATATGGCTTCCTGCCCTGTCTGCGCTATGTCCAAGTGTTCTGCTGGTAAACCGCATTGGCTCCTACAGCCTGTGCCTAACGCTTCTCACCCTTGGGATGTGATCTCCATGGATTTTATTGTGGACCTACCCCCCAGTCAAAAGAAGACTGTCATTTGGGTGGTCAAGGACTATTTTTCTAAGCAGGCTCATTTTATTCCCTGCGCTTCCATTCCCTCGGCGCAACAGCTGGCTAAGCTTTTCTTGGTACACGTGTACTGTCCGCATGGCTGCCCCTCTCGTTTGGTGACCGATAGGGGCACACAATTTATCTCGAAGTTTTGGCGGGCTTTTTTGAAGCTGATTGGCACTGAGCAGGCGTTGTCGACCTCTTGGCATCCCCAGACGGACGGATCTACTGAGGTCCTTAATGCCACATTGGAGCAATTTCTTCGCTCATACATAAACTACCATCAGGATGATTGGGTTGACTTGCTCCCTTTCGCTGAGGTCGCTTACAATAATGCCGTTAACCAAAGCACTGGGCAAACACCTTTTCGCATTGTTTCTGGGAGGGATTTTGTTCCCATTCCGGAATTTCCACAACCTCCCGCTCCGGCTGTTGCTGCCTGTGATTGGGGCTCTAAGTTGGCTGATTCCTGGCCCGTTATTCAGACCACTCTTCGAGAGGCTCAAGCAGCCTATAAACTGCACGCTGATAAGCACCGCTGCCGGCAGCCCGCTTTTCAGGTGGGGGATTTGGTCTATCTTTCTACGAAGTTTATAAAGTCTCCTCAGGCCTCTAAGAAGCTGGCTCCTAAGTTTATTGGACCTTTCCCTATTACTGCGGTGCTCAATCCTGTCACTGTTTGTTTGGATTTGCCTCATAATTTGAAGCGCTTGCATCCTGTTTTTCACTGCAGCTTGCTCAAGCCTGCTCAGGACTCATTTCGCTGGCATCCCCGCCCGCCTCCCCCTCCACTGGTCATGATTGATGGGCAGCAACACTTCGAGGTTAAGGAGGTGCTCGACTCTCGCAGGCTTCGGGGATCTCCTCAGTACCTGGTCCGCTGGAAGCACTTTCCCCATCCTGAATGGGTTGCTGCACGCGATGTTCTGGCTCCTGATTTACTACGTGCTTTTCATGTTGCCTATCCTTCCAAGCCCTCTGCTTGATGATTCCTTTTTTTGGGGGGGGGGCGGTATGTCATGTTCACCGTTGTGGTGTTTATGCATCATAACGGTTTACTTGCCAAGGTGCTGATACGTGTGCTGGCTGGGAGGGTGCTGCTGAGAGCCTTGTACATGAGACGTGATGGACTGTGCCAGGGAGGAATGTGTTTCGGCCATCTCTTAAATGTCAAGGTCTTTTTACCCGTTGATCAGCAGAGCTCGTTAGGAGCACCTGGGAATGTGGGGTTGTACTATATGCGAAGGAGGGGGTGGGCTGATGTTTGTAACGATGATATTTAGTCTGAGTTTAGGCGTGCTTTTCTCATTCTCAGCTTTTTACCTGTTTGCACTCTTTTCTGAATAAACCCAGAACCTGAATTGTGATTTTGAGTCTGAAAGTTTTATTTGGATTAAGGCAATCGTCACATATACATAGTAAAGGTAAAGGTTTCCCTTGACATTAAGTGTCCGGCTCTAGGGGGCGGTGCTCATCTCCGTTTCAAAGCCGAAGAGCCAGCGTTTGTCTGTAGACACTTCCATGGTCATGTGGCCGGCATGACTAAACAGAACGCAGTTACCTGCCCACCGAAGCGGTACCTATTAATCTACTCACATTTGCATGTTTTCGAACTGCTAGGTTGGCAGGAGCTGGGACTAGCAACAGGAGCTCACCCCGTCACGTGGATTCGAACCGCCAACCTTCCGATTGGCAACCTCAGCAGCTCAATAGTTTAACCTGCAGCACCACCATGTCCCTTGTACGTACGTATGTACATACATACATACATACAAAAGAGATACTGAAAGATTCAGGTTAAAATTCCTAATATAGTATTCACTGTTAAAATGATCTCAAGAAGCAGGTCTGGGAAAGCTCCTTTTCAAATACACAGTGACTGTAGAGTCTTTTCAAACATCCCCATTCAAGAGGGATCTTACCTGAAAATCATTTCAAAAGTTGAATGGACAACAGCTGCCAGGGAAACTAAGGACCCAACAGTACCAGATTAACAAAACTGGATAATGAAGACAAAGCCTAAACACTGACAGTAATACATACATACATTCATATACAGTATATCCCCTCCCCCTCTAACAACTTCTACTGGTGAAATGGTGGGTGACTCTTGCTCACACTGGGGTAAGCTGGAAGGGCAAAGCTGCCCTAAGAGTGACTAAGTCTGGATCCAACTTACAATTTTCTAGAAAGCCCAAGGGCTTTATTTGCACTGGTTTAGTTCACATATTATGTTAAGCCATAACAAGGTTGGTTTGTTTTTGGTCAGCACTGTGGCTTAATATTATGCCAACAAGATCCTTATGGCTTCTTCAAAAACTATAGTTTAACTTCTTTAAAGGAATTGCCTATCCCAGATATCTCAGGTATATTGAATATGCATATATTACACTCAGGCACATTACTGTTTATTTATTCAATCATCTAAGTTGCCTAATGATTTTAATGACCACTCCATCTTGAGAAAGTTCATGTTCTTGGGGACTTTTTTGACCTACAGACACCAAAACAGAGATTGCATCCTAAACAGATCAATGTTTGAAGAGAAAATAGCATATCATTATTTATACTCTTTTATATTACTATATAATACAGTATATGTAGTGTGTGTGCCTATGTGTGCACGCGCGCATATGTGTATAGTATATATGATATACTATTTTCAGGCAAAATTCTTATTTTTTATACAGTATAAGCACTTTTATTAAGCATTAAAAATCCTTACTTTTAATTTTTATTAATAGCATTATTTCGATTTTACACCATCTTTAATATCAGAGGGTGTTCAAAGCAGCTAACAGATCAACTGTTAAAATACTCACAATTAAAATTAATAAAATTGCAAAAATTATTCAGCAATATTCCATTGTGGCAGAATACACACAATGCTCAAAATATAAGATGACAGGAAGAAAGTGAATACATCTTTTTCCATCTCCCTCACCAATCTTTTTAAAAATCTTTTAAGATCATGATCCCACTACTTCAGAAAGTCAGCTAAATTTCCTTTTCACTTATACTTATGTAAACGTTTTCAGTTACTTTATATTCATGAAAGTGAGCAGAATTATAAAGTAAACAAAAGCTCCTTTTTATTCATGGTGAATGGAATGCTGTTTACAACTACTTTTAGTGAAGGCATTTGAATTCTGCACACTGTTTTGTCCATGAAACTTCTGTTATTCCATATGTAATTAAGTCAGTGCATCTTGATTTATAAAAGAGATGTTTACACAGATGTTTTGGAGATGCGATGACTGAGTTATCCACATAGATTATCAAAATAAAATCCCTAGAGAAATGTTCCAATAGAAGAGAATACATGTAGCTCAGGACTGACCAGTGGAATCCTTGGTGCTTTCTCAGCTTCCATATATACTAAGCCACTGTATATAAACAGGGAGCAAAACGCATTCTCACTAGTACTGATGATGTTTCCTAGTCGGGTAATGAAACATCTGCAAGCAAACAACCAAGCTCAGAGAGCACCAAAGACTCCACACTAGAGAAATGTTTCAGAAGCTTTTATTCTGAGAACCAATGTGATACAGGTAGTCCTCGCTTAACGACCACAATTAGGACCAGAATTTCAGTTGCAATCATTAAGTGAATCCGACCCAATTTTACAGCCTTTTTTGCAGCGGTTGTTAAGCGAATCACCACAGGGGTTAAACAAACCACATGGTTGTTAAGTGAATCATCTGGTTCCTCACTGATTTTGCTTGCCAGAAGCTGGCCAGGAAGGTAAAAAATGGTGTTCATGTGACCATGGGACACTGCAATGGCCATAAAGGAGAACTGGTTGCCAAGAGTCCAAATTGTGATCATGTGACCGTGGGAACGCTGCAATGGTTATGTGAACACTGGTTGTAAGTCGGATTTTTCAGCACTGTCTTAAGTCCGAACCATCATTAAACAAATGGTTGTTAAGTGAGGACTACTTGTAAATAATCTGACTCTTGCTCTTGTTTCCCTCATTGTTGGCTATAATTTTCTACTGTCCCTGAGGCCCTGCCTTGCATATCTAAAACAATATATAAATTCTTCATGTGAGACCTAAAGTACATTCTCCCACTCTAGGCTCAAGTCACCCATTTTTTCAAAAGATCTAGGGAGTTCTGTTTTGTTGTTGAATTTTTATCGCACATCTCTGCTTGGGCTAAGAATCTTAGGAGCTGTCAATGAGTGCACAGGAGGCTTCCTGGGGGCTTGGTGGATCTAACTCAACCAGAGCAGAGTCATTGGTTCCATCACTACTGGAATCACTCACACCAAGTCTAATTCCACTTCTTCCCCATCTTCCTCATCAGAGGAGTGTCCAGCAGGATCATAACATTTCAGGACTGAATTCACCCACTAGATATTGCTGGTAAAACCAGTTGGTATTGCCCGGAGATATAGGGAACAGAGGTTCAGAGATACTGCTGTTCTACATCCCTCAGGTGAGAAATGCAAGGAACAAGAAGTACACAGCCAGTCTTCCTCCAGGTGTGATGTTGTATGGAAATAAAATTCATGCTCTCACCTTTTCTTCTTTCCCTTTCTTTTAGGATAGCTTCCAGCCACTCATGCTTTTCTTCAGGTGTTTTGGCCATACACACAAACCATTTATTTTTTGCTGTGTTGTGTATCTTCCAACCATTGAGAACAATGTGACCACTGCTGTGATAATCAGCTGGAAAATGATCACAGAAAGGAAACATCTGAAATGTACTTTCTGTTGGATGGCTACTAAATGCTCTGAGCTGTACAAAATTGCTTCTGATCTCACCCTAAGCATTACAAACAATGAAAGAATGTGCTCTTACCTAAAGCAAAACTTCCCTAGATAAATGCTAGCATCTGAGTGTTTCCTCCATGTTTTATGAAAATTTCAAAATGGTTTGGAAACAGGAGGAAGCTATAATTTAATTTTTGACTGGCAGCTCAGAATTATGAATGTAGTCATGCCTAGCCAAAATCAAATCAAGTATCTTTCTGTTATCTAAACAGAAATGCCAGCTCAGAAAAATCCATCCATTTACCAAATAGAGCAAATAAAAATAAAGCATGTCATAAGCAAAGAAACACTGGAACACAAGTGGCAATTTCCACTGGAAAAGACAGTCATTCATGCCCTGGTCAACTTATGGCTTGACTTCTGCAACGTGCTCTACATGGGGCTAACCTTGCAGACCACCTGGAATTTTCAAATGGTCCAGAATGCAGTGGCACAGACAGTAATGAGCATGCCTTGGTATGCCCATGTAATATCTCTGCTTTGTGAGTTGCACTGGTTGCAGGTTTGCTTCTGGGTGCAATTCAAGATGCTGGGTTTTACCCATAAAGCCCTTCATGCATAGGGCCTGGTTACCTGAGGGACCACCTATAGTATCTGCGCAGCCAATTTGATCTGGCAGGACAGACACACTCCGGGTTTCTTTGATTAGACAATGCCATCTTTTGGGACCCCGGAAATGCATCTGCTCTGTCCTGCACTTGTCCTCTGGAATGAGCTTCCCCACAAGATCCAGATGGCCCCCAGCCTACTGGTGTTTTGAAGGGGCTTGAAGACCTGACTCTTCTCCCAGGCTTTAGCAAGGGTGAATGAAGCCCCTTGGATTATTTTTTCTATTCCAATCTGGTTTCTGTCATTTTGCTATCATTTATTTCTGATTTTTGTTTCTGATTTTTTAAAAATGTTTTTACTTGTGAGCCACCCAGAATCATTGGGAAGCATACAAATTTAATAATAAATAAATAAACGCTAAAATAGTACTATATTCCAGATACAGCAAGAAGATATAACTCTGCATCTTGGTAACTCAGTGAATGACTATTGCTAATCTTTTACTACCTTTGTATTACTATCAGGATCCCTGGAATATGCTGCTTCAGCACAGCAGCTCACAGGATCAAGGCCCAATAACGATCAGGAGCCATTCTGTATACATAGGAGCATAACTTGCTTATTTATATAACCTTTGATCTTCCATTTATGCCAAATTTATTTACATCAAATAACTGCATAAGTTATTGAAATTGTATACAGGTAGTCCTCATTTAACGACCACTCCTTCAGCAACTGTTCAAAGTTACAACAGCACTGAACAAGGAGACCTCCAACTGGTCCTTGTAGTTGCAGCCGTCGCATGATTATGATTTGGGCACTTGGCAACCAGCTCACAATTACGACAGTCACATATCCTACTGTCATGTGATTGCCATTTGCGACTTTTACTGCTGGCTTCCAACAGGCAATGTCAATGGGGAAGCCAGCAGGAGGTCGCAAATGGCAATCATGTGACGTCGCGCTTAACGACCATGCCGGATTTGCTTAACAATGGCAACTGGAACTAGACCGACTGCTGTCATAAATTGGTGCAGTCACATGATGTTGCACTTTATGAGCACATTGCTTAGTGACAGAGTTGCCAGTCCCAATTAACATCTTTAAGTGAGAACTACCTGTATTATTACAGTTATATGGGACACGAAGTTAACATGCAAAAGATATCAATACTTAAAAAAGTGATGTATATTCATATACCTGTGCCATCATCTACGTTCTCAACTTCCATCACCTCTGTATTTATTCTGCCCCGGAAAAGGTATCGATGACTTTCTGGAGATGCTTTGCTGTTTTTCAGTCGTCTAATTGAGAAAAGTTTTAAAATTACTGGTTGTACTTCAGGCTCACCAAGATTGTTTATTATTATCAGCAATTAGTTTTACACTAAAAATTGAATACTATCTAGACCTCATTTTATTTTATGCTGTTGTAGATAAATAAACCTTAATAAGAAATTTTGGTTGCAATGAAAGACAAAGGATGCTTTGTAGTCTTAAACTTTTATTCTAAAATCTTAGTTTCTTTTGCATTAGATGGAAACTTGTATTTCTAGAATTTTCATTATCTGAGCATTATAGTAGTTAAAATATCCATATATTTTAAACATTTAAATTCACATAATTTATATATGTTCAGCCTTGAAAGCATAAATCAAAGAATGTGTCTTACCTATGCTTTCTTTTGCAATAGACCAAAAGATTGTCAAAAAGAAAGAACACTCGCTCCTGTATATTTCCTGCTGAGATTTTCAACAAAACACCACACATCAGCAATTCTGTGCAAGTGTCTGTGATGTTAGATCCCTAGCAAAGAAACATATGAAAAGAACAATTAAGTGGACCCAAAAGCTGACTGACAAACCCAAGAAATACTGTTTTCTACATACATAATGCATTTTAGCTAATCAAAACAGCAAAGTGGATTCAGCATTCAGAAAACAATCTTGATTATGAGTTATTATTCCCACAATCTACCTATCTTGTTTTAAAAACTGGTTTATTACACAGACTAGTGATGTACCATCTGGAAATACCATCTCAACGGATGGTTCTTTAAAACCACGAAACTAAATTTCTCAGAGGATCCCTTTAAACTGCTCTCATAAAGAAATTTTGTATCAATCTTCCCCAATCAGAGAGAACAAAGAAGATGGAACTCAATACAACTGGAGGCAGAAAACTGGGGATACTGCCTTACAAACTGGTTGCACTGACCAGAAGCTGCTCTCCAAAGTTTCAGAAAAGTTTTCCCTGTTACCATCAGGCATAGGTCTTTCAATTTCTATCGCTCCTCATACTTTTACATACCAATAGGGATTCCTATATACAAAGCATGTGTTCAATCACTGCCCCCAAAATCTGGAAGCTGCCTCCAAAAGCCACAAGATGACTTTTAACTTTTGTTCTGTGGAGACATCTTTTGAAGAGATTGTTTCAAAGAACTGCATATGCTTCAGGACTGCAACCATAGTAATTTGGATATAGGAAAATGTGGACTGCACATCCAAATACATTTGGTTAAATAAAAGTTCTCTGAAATCAGTGAAGCTTGCTTTAAAATAAAAAAAAATTAAGCAGAATATTCACCGTATGTGCCAGGATCAGACTGAAGAGGTAAGCCATTTGAACAAAGCAAGATTCTGCTGAATTAGGGACTATGAGATTCTAAAAATAATGGGTAACATTCTTCACTGATGTAATTGCAAAGACATTTTTAAGAGGGACTCTAAAGAAAAGGTTCAAAAAAACATTAACTATACTGCAAGAACTTCAGCAAAGGATCGTTACCTTGTCGTGGTGCTGGAGCTTGAGCACCTCCATGATGCCATGAGCTAAACCATGAAGGGCCACCCAAGACGGGAAAGTCATGACAGAGAGGTCAGACTAAATGCGATCCCTGGGGAAGGTAATGGCAACCCACCCCAGTATTCTTGCCATGAAAACTAAATGGATCAGTACAACCAGAGATATGTCGATATACCATCGGAAGATGAGACCCCCAGGTCGGAAGATGGTCAAAATGCTACTGGGGAGGAACAGAGGATGAGTTCAACTAGCCCCAGACGTGATGATGCAGCTAGCTCAAAGCCGAAAGGACGGCTAGCGGCCGACGGTGCTGGTGGTGAATGGCGAATCTGATGTTCTAAGGATCAACACACCATTGGAACCTGGAATGTAAGATCTATGAGCCAGGGCAAATTGGATGTGGTTATTGGTGAGATGTCAAGATTAAAGATAGACATTCTGGGTGTCAGTGAACTGAAATGGACTGGAATGGGCCACTTCACGTCAAATGACCACCAGATCTACTACTGTGGACAAGAGGACCACAGAAGAAATGGAGTAGCCTTCATAATTAATAGTAAAGTGGCTAAAGCAGTGCTTGGATACAATCCAAAAAACGATAGAATGACCTCAATTTGAATTCAGGGCAAGCCATCTAACATCACAGTGATCCAAATATACGCCCCAACCACAGATGCTGAAGAAGCTGAAGTAGAGCAGTTCTGTGAGGATCTGCAGCACCTACTGGACAACACGCCTAAAAGATATGTTATTTTCATCACGGGAGACTAGAATGCTAAGGTGGGCAGTCAAATGACACATGGAATTACAGGTAAGCATGGCCTGGGTGAACAAAAAGAAGCAGGACATGGGCTGATAGAATTTTGCCAAGACAACTCACTCTGCATAACAAACACTATCTTCCAGCAACCTAAGAGACTGCTTTATACATGGACTTCCCCAGATGGACAACACCGAAACCAGATTGACTACATCCTTTGCAGCCAAAGGTGGCGGACATCTATACAGTTGGTAAAAACACGACCTGGACCTGACTGTAGTTCAGATCACGAACGTCTTATCGCACAATTTAGGATCAGACTAAAGAGATTAGGGAAGACCCACAGATCAGCTAGATATGAGCTCACTAATATTCCTAAGGAATATGCAGTGGAGGTGAAGAATAGATTTAAGGGACTGGACTTAGTAGATAGGGTCCCAGAAGAACTATGGACAGAAGTCCGCAACATTGTTCAGGAGGTGGCAACAAAATACATCCCAAAGAAAGAGAAAACCAAGAAGGCAAAATGGCTGTCTGCTGAGACACTAGAAGTAGCCCAAGAAAGAAGGAAAGCAAAAGGCAACAGTGATAGGGGGAGATATGCCCAATTAAATGCAAAATTCCAGAGGTTAGCCAGAAGAGACAAGGAATTATTTTTAAACAAGCAATGCGTGGAAGTGGAAGAAGACAATAGAATAGGAAGGACAAGAGACCTCTTCCAGAAAATTAGAAACATCGGAGGTAAATTCCAGGCCAAAATGGGTATGATCAAAAACAAAGATGGCAAGGACCTAACAGAAGAAGAAGAGATCAAGAAAAGGTGGCAAGAATATACAGAAGACCTGTATAGGAAGGATAACAATATCGGGGATAGCTTTGACGGTGTGGTCAGTGAGCTAGAGCCAGACATCCTGAAGAGTGAGGTTGAATGGGCCTTAAGAAGCATTGCTAATAACAAGGCAGCAGAAGACGACGGCATCCCAGCCTAACTGTTCAAAATCTTGCAAGATGATGCTGTCAAGGTAATGCATGCTATATGCCAGCAAATTTGGAAAACACAAGAATGGCCATCAGATTGGAAAAAATCAACTTATATCCCCATACCAAAAAAGGGAAACACTAAAGAATGTTCAAACTATCGAACAGTGGCACTCATTTCACATGCCAGTAAGGTAATGCTCAAGATCCTGCAAGGTAGACTTCAGCAATTCATGGAGCGAGAATTGCCAGATGTACAAGCTGGGTTTAGAAAAGGCAGAGGAACTAGGGACCAAATTGCCAATATCCAATGGATAATGGAAAAAGCCAGGGAGTTTCAGAAAAACATCTATTTCTGTTTTATTGACTATTCTAAAGCCTTTGACTGTGTGGACCATAACAAATTGTGGCAAGTTCTTAGTGGTATGGGGATACCAAGTCATCTTGTATGCCTCCTGAAGAATCTGTATAACGACCAAGTAGCAACAGTAAGAACAGACCACGGAACAACAGACTGGTTTAAGATTGGGAAAGGAGTACGGCAGGGCTGTATACTCTCACCCTACCTATTCAACTTGTACGCAGAACACATCATGCGACAAACTGGGCTTGAGGAATCCAAGGCTGGAGTTAAAATCGCTGGAAGAAACATTAACAATCTCAGATATGCAGATGATACCACTTTGATGGCTGAAAGCGAAGAGGAACTGAGGAGCCTTATGATGAAGGTGAAAGAAGAAAGTGCAAAAGCTGGCTTGCAGCTAAACCTCAAAAAAACCAAGATTATGGCAACCAGCTCGATTGATAACTGGCAAATAGAGGGAGAAAATGTAGAAGCAGTGAAAGACTTTGTATTTCTAGGTGCGAAGATTACTGCAGATGCTGACTGCAGTCAGGAAATCAGAAGATGCTTAATCCTTGGGAGAAGAGCAATGACAAATCTCGATAAAATAGTTAAGAGCAGAGACATCACACTGACAACAAAGGTCTGCATAGTTAAAGCAATGGTGTTCCCCGTCGTAACATATGGCTGCGAGAGCTGGACCATAAGGAAGGCTGAGAGAAGGAAGATCGATGCTTTTGAACTGTGGTGTTGGGAGGAAAATTCTGAGAGTGCCTTGGACTGCAAGAAGATCAAACCAGTCAATACTCCAGGAAATAAAGCCAGACTGCTCACTTGAGGGAATGGTATTAAAGGCAAAAATGAAATACTTTGGCCACATAATGAGAAGACAGGACACCCTGGAGAAGATGCTGATGCTAGGGAGAGTGGAAGGCAAAAGGAAGAGGGGCCGACCAAGGGCAAGGTGGATGGATGATATTCTAGAGCTGACGGACTCGTCCCTGTGGGAGCTGGGGGTGTTGACGACTGACAGGAAGCTCTGGCGTGGGCTGGTCCATGAAGTCACGAAGAGTCGGAAGCGACTAAACGAATAAACAACAATACTGCAAGAAGTATTTTTCTTAGTGCTTTATTTTAGGCTTATTTTAAAATATTACCTATTTGATACTGCTTTCCTATAGCACAAAATATTATCATATACAACATACATGCTTTCTCCTGAATGAAATCATCAGTATAACTAATCAAATATAGGCTCTTCTGTCCTCAAACCACTGCATGCATACTTACTCACATTATATCTTTGCCTAACCGCATAATGAAAGCCAGTCTGGTGTAGTGGTTAAGGCTTCAGGCTAGAAACCGGGAGATGGTGAGTTCTAGTCCCACCTTAGACACAAAGCCAGCTGTGTGACCTTGGACCAGTCCCTCTCTCAGCCCTAGGATAGAGGCAATGGCAAATCACCCCTGAAAAAACCTTGCCAAGAAAACTGCAACAATTGTCCAGGCATTCTCTGAGAATCAGACATGACTGAATAGATAAAAAAAAAAATAACCTAATAGTTTATCTTTATTATCACAGTTGCCAAATAATGATTAGTGGGTTCTCCAAACCAAAGTTACCAAAATAGTTTCACCCTGATTCTGCCTAAGTCCCCTGTTCATTGTGTAAACATAACAATTATCAATTTGCTCTTCTACTTGAGATCCCTTAAATGGAAATGCAATTAAGTATGGTTTATTATTAACTTATGAACCATAACCAATCAATAAAATGTCTGCAAAGGATGCAAGTAAAAGCAGAACTGTGTTATTATTTATAGAAGAAAGGTTGGGCCCTCCATACAATTTTTCTCGTCTAAATGCTATAGCTCTTAGTTCTCTTGGGAAATACATCAGTTACATTAATAAAAAATTAGTATAAATACAATATAAAAATAACAACCAGTAAAACACAATATAAATCTCACTTTCTATAGAACTCACTTAAAATAGAAAATTCTTCAGCACATAAAGTAATTCATTTCCTAAATAATGCAATTGCCACTGTATATGAAAGTCAAACCACAAAAATAAAATCAGGTCATACAGATTATTTCAATTTGATTTAACAGTGTTTCCTATAATGCATAACGGCCACTTATATTCTACTTTTCTAAATTTGCACAAAAACTGGATTTTTTTAACTAGTACAGGTAGTCCTCACTTATCAACCGCAATTGGGACCAGCAACTCTGTGGCTAAGCGACACAGTCATTTAATGAAATATCATGTGGCCTCACCAGACTTAAGACATCAGTTCTGCTGTGGTCATTAAGCACAACATCACATGACTGTGACTTGCGACTTACTGCCGGCTTCTCCACTGACTGCTCGTCGGAAGCTGGCTGTGAAGCACTCAAATGGCGAGCACATGACTGCAGGGATGCTGCAAATGGTCATATGTTCAAGAAACAGTCAGAAAGCTACTTTTTCAGCACTGTCGTAAATATGAACAGTTGCTAAACAGGGCAATCTTTATCTGAGGACTATCTGTACTAGTTAATCTGTCACATAATGAAATGTTGTGTTCTTACAATTAGAAGATTTTTTGCAATTTTGGTCATTTGTCCAAATGGGACATTGTAGAGGACTGCAGAATGCAGCCCAGAGCTTGAAACAGTTGCCAATCTCTGCTCTATATTAAATGAAATGGCAGAGAAAGCACCTGAAATGACACTGGAGGAAAACAAGGAGCTAATATGACCAAACATAAGTAGGAACCTTTATTAGGGACTACCTTTTGGCAATAAGAGTGCCAAATTATTTTTCTGCTGTTATCATGTCCACAGTCAGCTAGGGTGGGAGGGCTTAGAGGATCCTCCCCAGCTCTGGTCTTGGAGGACCCTGAAAGGCCACTGTAAGAAATATTCTAGGCATCTAGCACATAAAGTTACTCAAATCCACTATGAGCTGGATTCTAGCTATGCAGATCTTATGGAGTTGACTTGGGGCATGGTTTGTCTGTGTTATCTAGCAAATGTTTAAATCTGTTGGTCCTGAGGAAGTGGACAGAGTTCTCAGAACTGTGGGCTTGGCCACCTATATGTTTGATCCATGTCCCTCCTGGCTGATCAAGGAGGCCTAGAAGGTATTTTATGAGTGGGTCCAGGCAGTAATTAATTTAGTTTTTTAGTGAGAGGGTGGTCCTCTCTGCACTTAAGGAGATGGTGGTCCATTCTCTCTTCAAGAAACCATCGCTGGAACAACTATTGTTCAGTTTCCAACCTCCCCTTTTTAGAGAAGATTATGAAGACGTTAGTTGGGCTGCAGCTTCATAGAGTTCTGGGGCTAACAGATTATCTGGACCCTTTTCAATCAGGATTCAGGCCTGGGCATAGCACTGAAATGGCATCAAGATGGTGGTGGTGCAACTTCTGGGGAAGAAATGGCAAACTGAAGACAGCGCCCCTAAAAGTGGAGCTGACAACCATGGTGGAATAAAGAGCCAGTGAGTAGACAAACTTCACAATTCCTCTCCGGACAAGAAGAGGACTTGAGATTGCCCACAAGTGCTCCATATAGTTGCTCCTTGCAAAGAGACCACAAGACAGCAGTCTCTGGTGGGTTTAGAGCTATGAGAGATGAAGGAATAGCCATCTTTTTGCTCAAACCACAGTCAGTGCCTTCAAAAGGACATATTTGGGTTCGCATACTTCCTTTTCTAACCAGTTTCAGAAATAGCTTGTTAACTGCTTTTCAGCTATTAGGAACCTTTGGATTGACATGTTTTACAGCACCAGGTGAGTTTCCTTCAATCCTTAGCAAAAAAGTTTTAAATGCAAGTTGAAGGACCTAACTTTTTCTTTTCTTTTGGAATAAACAGCAAAAGGGTGATTAGAATTTTGATTTTGGAAAGTTATAAATGGACTAAGGGTCCAAATGGATTTGAAATAAGATTTTGGAATTAATTGTAAGAATCCTTCCTGTGACAAAATGCTTTAGTTTTGAATTATCTTTAAAAAAAGGATAGGATGAGACTTTGAAGGTTGGACACTAGAGGGAACCATAAGAAACTAAAGATTATAATTAAAGGAGAAGAACACTTAAATTTGACTAATACAGAATGAAGCAAAATATTTCAACATTGGACATATTGAAGGATATTTTTGAAAAATGGACCCAGAAGTTAATTGTAAGAGTGCCCACCTCTATAGATAGACTGTGTTTAAAAGATGTTATGGAAGAGAAACAAGTTTTAGCTTACAAGATTGAGACTGATGTGACAGTGGATTTAAAAATGACAGGCTACAAGAATGATATGGAAAAAGATGCTACACTGGACATACAAAAGAAACTGGCTGATATCTTAATAATTAAAAGGGATATACAAATAACAAACCAAGAGGGTGGCCTGGATAATTTTCCTATATTGAATTTACAAAAGAGACTTGTTAAAGCTTTGAGGAATTTTGTGAGAAATGACAAAGAAAAAATGAAAAGCAATCATGTTCTAGGACATTATTTGAAGGGATTAAAGATTGGGATTGTTAAATGTAAAAGGAAGGAATATACAGTTGGTTTATTTGACTAAGGTTAAAATAGTTATATTATTATCCCTAGTAACCCTTAATGGACTTTTATTTATTTATAAATTTATTCACTGCCCATCTCCCCCTCATGGGGGACTCTGCTGATCAGGACTGAATGACGAGGCCTTAAGGATTTGTTTATAGATAAGAGATGGGATATGGGAAGGCGAGATCATTTGTTGGATTTTAAGAGAAGGTGGTAAGTTACTAAAATTGCTTATACTTGTGATGAAAGGGGAAGTCATTTCTTTATATATTTCTTTTCTTTTTCTTTACTATATTCTTATTTTTTTCTTCCTTTTCTATTTTTCTGTTTTTTTCATTTCTGCACTTTTTATTTTTCCTTTTTATTCTTTTATTAGTTGTTATCTTTTTAATTGTAACTTTTAATAAAATTACTATTAAAAAAAGACGGTGGTGGTGCATCCTCCTTCCTCTAAGTTGGTTCCATTCGGTGTTAATTGGGGGCCCGGGGGAGGAGAAATTGAGCCTAGGTCTTTGCTTTGTGGAGTCCCTCAGAGCACTACCCTCTCCCCACTCCTCTTTAACATCTACTTAGAACCATGGTTGAGGTCAACTGCTGGCAGGAGGGATCAATTCAAAATATCCTGAATTTCTTCTGTCATGAAACCAAAACAAAAAACTAAGTTATTTTAACAGCTATGATTCTACAATAAAAACACCCACTCAATAAAACTTCAGAGATTTAGCATTAAACAAGAAACAATTAAGTTTTAAAATGTATTCTTCAAGATAATGTCTGCTTTTCCACGATTTTCTAATTATAATCATCAACAAAGCCCAATTTTATGACACTTTTGCATAGGAATTCAAGTCATGCTTTGATCCTCCATCAGATGCTAAATATAAGCCTTTTCCTAAATAAGCAATGTGCTAAACATTTTTTTCTGACAGAAAATCTCTAACTAGTATGTTTCTCTGTTCTTAAGCCTTATAGAAAACCAGATGTTCAGTTAATTAAAGCTGCTCCTTTAGTGCAGGATGATTTATTGAAGAAATGTCTCATAAAATGTGGTGGTTTAAAAAAAAATTAAATGAGAACATTAAACTCTCATTTGAAAAACGTTTACCCTTAAACATCTAGCAACTGAGTTGTAACCAAAATTTATTTTGGTTACAAAAAATACTTATGAAGGTGTAATGTAGCAAGCCTTCACTAGTAAACCATAATTAACTGGCAATATGTTTTCCATACAGAACAGTGATACCATATATATTTATCTTGCTATTGTAATAATGTTTGTTTTTAACTGGTAGCAGTTATCTTGAAGTCACAAAGGCCACCCCAGAAATCTGAATACAGGTAGTCCTCATTTAGTGACTGCCTAGCACAGCAACCGTTCACAGTTTTGACAGTGATGAAAAAGTAACTTTGCGACCAATCCTCACATTTACGACCTTTGCACGTCTGTAAAGCAAAGGAGCGCTGAAGTAAGATCATAAGTACAGTTGTGGTTTCTCTTAGTGACCATTTTGTTTAATGACTGAGTTGCAGTCCCAACTGTAGTTGCTAACAAGGACTACCTGTATTTTTTTTTAAAAAACTCAGGATGCCAAGGATTGAACTAGGAACTTCTATATGCAAAGCAGATGTTCAGCTACTAAGCTATTGTCCTTTTATCATATGAAAACTCTGATGATGCACTGGATGTCCTTCCCCACAAAACCTATTCTAAACTAGTGATACTTCATTAAATTCAGTGGTCAATATGCATATTAATTCCATCTATTTGATTAATGGGGAAACATGCATTCAAAATGATCTGAGAGATCATAAATTTACTATAATGATACTTTAACTGTTTCTCACTAATACACAACATTAAGTTGATTACATGTTAATATGTTTTTATTGCGTACTGTTTTTGTTACTATTTGTAGTGTATTCAATACAGAGTAACTGTAAGAGAAAGAAGAAAAAGGAGAAGGAGAAGGAGACAGCACATGGATTGTATTCATTTCTGTTAAAAGCAGAGCAACCATTCATTCATTCACAGAACCGGCTAAACAGAAGCTAAGTTGATGGTGACTGAGTTCATATATCACACAAAGACATGGTTTGCTGAACTACAATTTCATTATTGAATCATAATTGGGTTTGGGTATAATGCTAAGTTAAAATCTAAAAAATACTGCTTAGCAGGGTATGAGAAAAAGCTATAAGTTTCATGCTTTGGCCAATACAGATTACCTCTTTTCTGCTTCCATTAAACTTCTATTTGATCAGGTACTGTGATTCACTTCATCTATTATTTCCTTCTGCTGAGTTTTCTTTTATATTCTCATCCAAAAATATTCAGACCCATTTTCTATCTTCTTTCAAGTAATTTCTCCTAGATCATTTATTTTCACCTCCATTCTTTTGAATTTACTTCATATTTCTGTGACAGTACAGAAACTAGATGCAATGGTTACATCAGGAACTTATCATAAAGGTTCTGGCCTTTTTTCCTTGCAAACGCATATGCTTCTATTTTAGACGTATTTTTTTAACTTTGCACCTCAGTCTTATTTCTATTACTACAGTGAAAACATTTTTAAAAATTCCACAAAAATATATAACCCAAAAAGTCCTAGCCATTATAAGGAGTTTTTTTATAATTAATTATCATTTTTAGGAGTTATGGGTACTAAGACCCGTGAGCAATCATATTGAGAAAGAGGCAAGACAGAAGCAATTTTCCCTCAACACATGTTTCTCCATCCCATTTATTCTGAAAGGAAATGTACTAAAAAGGAATTTCACATTATTTGAAACCTTTGCCCTCTCCTCAATGGAAAATATAGTTGATTACAAGGGAAACCTTTAGCTGTCTTTTTTCCCTTTTCCACTGGCTCAATCTTGAAATTTCTGTTATTTCTGTTATCCAGATGTGGACTGATCAAGTTTCACAAAGTTAATAATCTAATCAGTAAAACAAAGAACAATGATGTATTCTAATTGTGAATTATGTATGATAATGTCCTGGGTGGAATATTAAAAAATTGTACAGAGTTCTTATTTCCTCCACATTTGCTAAAATGACATATTTTGTGACATTACCTCCCATCCTTCAATGTTAGACTGCCATTCCTCTAAAACTTCTAATTTCTCCATCTGTCTTTTGGCTTCATTTATGTTGGAACAGACAGCTTTCATTGTTTGGAGAGCTTCCATTAAGGTAGAGTAGTCACTGTGCTTTTTGGGAGTGCGCTTTAACAATTCCTATTTTTTTTTAAAAAAAAGAATAATAAAGGGAAAAATAAATTCTTACACTCTTCCCCAAATGGAAATCAATTATTAAAATACCACTGTTCATGATAAGCAATAAAACCATGCATAATCATTTGGGAATAAATTCTGTTAAAGGTGTAGGTACCATAGGATTGTGACATCAAACTGACCATGAGATTAAAATTAAATACTTAGCATCATTATCTACTTTCATTAAATGCATAGTTTCCTATTCAAATATCTAAGAGACTGGATCACATCTGAATCCTGTTTTACTTGGTGTCTTGCTGAATGTATTTTCACTATCTTTATGACAGCTATAGTCAAATACCAAAAGATTCGGTTCTAATATTTTGTATCAGCAGAAGTCATGGATTGAATATGGGCATTTGTGCCTACATAGGTTTTCTCTTCTTACTTTATCTTCAGATAACCAACCAGCAACTTTATTCAAAATTATTCACTGGGGAAAGTGAAGCTAGAAGATCTGCTGGTGGGCCCTTGTAGGTGTAGAAGTACAGTGACTCCAGAAATGGTCCATCCATAGTGCTGGACAGGATTGCACTCCCCCATATGAAACTGGCTCTTTTCCCAGACTCACAGCTCCTGCTTCACCATCAGGTACAGAGGGTGGCCAAGAAAGCCTTTGCACAATTACTTCTTGTGCATCACTTGTGACCCATTCTGGGCGAGGAGGCATTGTACATGGACATTCACGTCCTTATCACCTCAAGATTGGATAACTGCAATGGGGCTGCCCTTGCAGACCATCCAGAAGCTTACAGTGGTTCAGCATGCAATGGCCTGAGTAGAAACAGGTACACCTAGGTTTGTGCATGTAATACTTCTATTCTGGGAGCTGCATTGGCTGCCAGTCGCCTTCCATTTTATCACCCTTAAAGTCCCCAACAGCATTAATGAATAGGCAAACAAACAACATCCCTGCTGCACATTTAGCAAATCCACAAATTATTCTCACTCCTTTTCAGATCAAGTACATGCAGCAATTCTTTATGTTGCATTTCACTCCATGGTCTAATAATTTCAAGCATGCCATAGTTATATAATCTGAATGGAGGGACAGACTACTTATATCCTTTAAAGATATGGAGGGAAACAGATTTCAGAAGGAAAGGAGTTTGCCACTCGGGGGAAAAATGGAAGAAGGCAATATGATTCCAACAGGAGATTTACACAAGAAAGGGGTAAGTAGAAGTGTGTTCCCCTGAACAAGGCCCAAAACAGCTTCCAGTTATTTCTTCCAGCTGAAATAAGAAACCTTATAGGCACATAGGAGTTCCTTCCTAGCAATAGCAAAGTTCTTTTCCAAAAATCTCTGTCTGGGGACAGTAGTGTTGGCATACTAGGTTCCATCTTTTGTCTCTGTGCATAATGGGTATACCTTTAAAAAACAATCTCATTTGTTTCGGCAAACATATTTTTATTACTGAATGACAAACAGAATTCAAAAAAATAACATGACTTCCATGTAAAATATAATATATTCAAAAGAAGAATATATCGTCACACTTCTTCAAACAAAAATGCATACCTTCAAAAGAAGTGGATATTTGCATATTCTCTGGATTGGCGATACCAAATAACCTTCTAAAGGTACATCTGTATTCTTCCGTCCTCCTAACAGCATGCAGTTCTAGAAAGAAATTAAATCATTTGTATTTCAACTGAAACAAATCTCTTATAATGCTATAAACTTGCTTGGCTACTCAATTTTCAAGTGGCTTCATTGTCCAGGAATGTTGCTCACTCCATTTTATGTATTAGCTGGCTGTAGCTAATCATATTACAACACAGGTAGTCCTCAAGTTACGACTACAGTTGGGACCAGAATTGCTGTTGCTAAGCAATGAGATCATAAAGCGCAACATCACGTGACGACATCATTTTGTGACGGCAATCCAGGCTGACCTGGTTGTTGTCGTAAACCCCAGACTTGTGGGTTGTTAAGTGAGAGAGTCCCAGGTAAAGTGCGTGGGGATGCCGCAGAGGGGTGGAGGAGGCCAGGGGAGGCCCAGCACAGGCAGTGCATGTGTTGGGGGAGGGGGGTGCTGCCATGCAGTGTGAGCTCAGGAAGGTTGGGAAAAGAGCGTACAGGGTGCATACAGGCGCAGGGAGGCAGGGGAAAGAGGACACCGAGTGCATGTGAGTGAAGGGTGGAAGGAGGTTGCGATCCATGCAAGCAAAGAAAGGCTGGAGGTGGGAGTGATTTGCAACCCTCCCTGCTGGCTTCCCCACTGACTTTGCTTGTGGGAAGCCAGCAGATAAGGTCGCAAACAGCAATCACATGACTGAGGGATGCTGCAACTGGTCATGCAAACTGGTTGCCAAGCACTCAAATTTTGTTCACATGACCGCAGGGGTGCTGCAACAGCAGGAACTTCGTTCTAAGTCCCTTCGTTCAGTGCCGTCTTACTCTGAACAATCACTGAACGAATGGTCGAAACTCGAGGACTACCTGTACATGTTCTCTTGCTAAATCTACTAGACACAGATTCTTCAAAGTAGATGTAACAACTAGCACACTCAAGCACTCATTCAATGACAGTCCAGAGAACAGGCTATTTCTACTGCTTTAATGAGGTGAATTGACTAGTACAAGAAGAAAGCTGCGAATGGAGAATTCCCGCTCAAACTAAGATTTAAAACTACAAGCCTCTAACTTACCCCCCTTACCCCTTTACCTACTAAAGCATGCAACCCCCCTTCCCATGCCAGATGGCTCTTTTGGCATTCATCCGCCCCTGATGGCCTTGGGGCTGCTCTGCCAATATGTCTTCAGCCATAACAATCCAGTTCACGCTCTGATCCAGTACCCCCTCCGTTCTGGTGACACAAAGTCTGTTAACACCAGGAGGTGAAAGATGGAAGCAATCCCAATAAGAGGGTTCTGTGAACCTTTGATCAGAGAATCTGACAGTAGATTTTGCTATGAATTTTTGGAAAAATTGTTAAAATTTTTACTGGGAATTGTTCATTATAAGCAACTATATAAAGAACAAGGCAACTGCATATGGTATCAAAATTCCAGAGTTCTCTGTCTTAGCTATTTACATCACTTAGACATAATTTTTGAAGCATAATGGAAATTTGGTAGCCTGTTACCTGGGTCATACTTCCTCAATATCTTTCACAGACATAGGCATAAATAGAATGAAATAGAGCAGACATTGACACTCAACCTGGGGAAAAAATAATTTATCTTGATAATATAATGTAACCAGTATATTGTTTAAAATGTAATAAAAACACAGTGAAATTTTAATTAACTCCAGATCAAAAACACTTTGTATCATTTTATATACATTATGGTAAAATTCTGACCTAATTATCCTTTGCTTTTAAGCCAGACTGATAGTGCTTTTCGGCACTGATGCGAACTCAGATTGACTGAAATTGATGGGCAGTAGATTCAGAACAATGGACAATGCATCACATGGCACATGATTAATTTATAGAATTCACAATTATAAGATCAGGTGTTCTTATGCTATTTTATTGGCCTAAGCCATTTTATTAATGGCTATTAGCCATGTTGTCTATATGGAATCTCCTCATTCGGCTTTAGTGTAATACCCGTTGCTAGTGTAGAAATAGGAAAAGAATGTATTGAGCAAAGGATAAACTTGCACTACCCCAGACATTACCTGACAACAATTCACTTCATTTCTATAAACCATGCTAATTGGGACTAATTTAGAATTCAACAACATTTGAATAACTGCACGTTCTCCACCCTTAGTCTTCATGCCCTCTTTAGAAGTTTCTTAGAGGCATTTGGCAACTTTGGGAAGCAGGATGGTGAATAAGGTGGGCACTTAGTCTTGTCCAGCAGGCTACTCTTTAGTTAGTTATTTAGCCTTCAAAATAGGTACATGTCACTTAGAAACTTTTTTTTTTTTGGTGCCTTCAAGTCATTCTTGACTGCTGGTGACTGCCTGTACTTGTCCCTGAAGTTTTCTTGGCAAGATTTCAGAAGTGGTTTGCCATTGCCTGCTTCCTAGGGCTGAGAGAGAGTGGCTGGCCCAAGGTCACCCAGCTAGCTTTGTGGCCAAGGTGGGACTAGAACTCCTGGTCTCCCAGTTTCTAGCCTGATGCCTTAACCACTACACCAAACTGGCTCTCCTTAGAAATATACTGCAATCAAATTACTGCACAAATCAGAAGACAGAGATACAAAATACAAAAAAATATTTACCAGTAAAAATGTCCGTACTGTTTTTATTTTGTTAAGTTCAAGCAAAAGCTTTTGTGCTTTTTCATGATTGCTGCAGTATTCATCATAGATACAAAATCTGTCTCTCTGAAGAAAAAGTTTTTAGATTAGTTATTTTGGTCATATTTTTGTTTCTTTTCCTTTAACAGATATTTTTAAAGGAATAATGTAAATTTAAAATATAAATAAATACAGTATCTGCAAACTAATATAAAACACAATTGGATTACAACAAATACCTAATGCTGACAGATCAATTTATAAAAAATTAAAGGTGCTTTCTTCATTTTTATTTTAGTTTTATAGTTAGGTTCAAGTAGTGTTTGTACCTTCTCATGGTTAAGATCAGGCTCCCATATGGCACCTATTGCACAATGAATATCACGTGTAACTTTAGAGAACTGTGCATTTCAAAGTCAGTGAAATTACTGCTGTTCACTTACATATCAAATCTGTTCTAGTGTGAAATAAATGTTACCTGCATCATACTGGGGAAAAAGTTATTCAGGGCAAATGTTAAAAAGTGATTATTGTTCAGTATGTTAGGCCAGCTTCATGAAAAATCATGATGACACCTACTCTTTCTACTGAATAGGCTGCAAATTCAGCTTCCAAGATCTCATAAATTATGCAATCAAGATCATTTTGTCTTCTGAGTGGAGTATGCATGAACTATCATGCCAGCAATTGTTTTTTTAAAAAGCAGCACTGCAGAAAATAATATAATCAATTACATAAAGCTTATATTATCGGATTTGACATACAAAGTGGAGAAAGCAGGATCCCACTTCTTGTTGTGAATTAGGTTCAGGATGCAGACATTCTTCAATCCTAGATAGGAAATTCTTGTGAACTTCTAGAATATCTTCAATATTTGAGAACAATGTCTGTAAGTAAGAAACCCAGAGTATAAATAAATAAATTCAAGAAACAATAAAAAGGAAGTGAGAATAAATAAGAACTAACCTTAACTGTTTCCTCTGTTACATTTTTATCAACCTTTGTAATAGCCCATTGCATTATTCTGTGAAGGAATGCCTGGATACAAAGAAAAAGAAAAATGAAGAAATTACCAACGCACTAAAAAGGCAGACCCAGTAGCTCAGAATAGCTAAAGAAAGAAAGAAAGGATACAGTGATAAATTTTGACATGAATGAAAATGATACATGGGTCAGCACTCTACTGGCTTTCAGCATCTTTGTGCAATGGTCCAGCTATTTCTCATAAATATAAACAAAATTAGCAAAGATCTCATACAGAATAACCAAACTATGAACTCTCAAATGATTATGCAATCCCATGGAATTATGTAAGATTTTGTGATTTCACAGAATTTCAGGATAAGTTATTTCAGGTAAGTATCACTCTGCTCATCCCTGGTCTATGAAATCACAGAATATAGATGATATTTTAGTTTAAAAAGAAGAAACACATAATACACCCCCAAGAAAAAAAATGTTACTTGCAAATACCTAAAGTTATTAGTGAAGAGAGCTCAGGATGGCATCCACTCACCATGAATGAAACCCAGTTCAAAACCCCCTAATTCAATGCACAACTCCTCAGTTCTTATTTCCAAATATTTTAAGCACAATATGGGAAAACCAAACCAAAAAAGACCACAAATAATGCATACACACCCTTAGGGAAAGCCAACAGATGCTGACACAATAGATTATATATATTCTCTATAAATTAAATATATTATCTATATTTAAGCATTATGTCTCTTTGCAGGTTTTTACATAAAAAGATGAAAAGATTTTTCACTTCAGAACGAGCTAGAAAACATATTTTGATAAATTTGTCTATAAATCTGTAATTTCTGAGCTCACACCACACTGCAGCACCTCCCTCCCCAACTCATGCGTGGCCTGCGCCGGCCCTCCCAGGCCTCTTGTATCCAGGACTCCTGCCTCTTCCCGCTTAATGACCCATGGGTTACAACAGCAACCAGGACTGCCCAGGATTGCCATCGCTAAGCGATGTGGTCATGTGACATTGCGCTTTATGACTGCATTGCTTAGCATTGGAAATTCTGGTCCCAACTGTGGTCATAAGTCGAGGACTACCTATAATCCAGCACCTTAACCACCAAGCTTTATGGGGAAAGTACTGATGTTACAACAATTTCTTTGACTTCTGGGGAGCAATGGCAAATGGAAGACAGCTCTGTTGAGAGCGTAGCTGAACAGCAGAACAAGGAGCTAGTGAATGGACCAGCTTCTAGAAACTCTTCTCTGGACAAGGAGAGGACTCAAGATAGCCCACAAATGGCCACAAACCATCTGGACTTATAATATGCTGTTTTTGAGAATTAAACATCTCTCCAATCACCAAGAGTTAGAAAGATAAACAGAGTAAGCCTCATATGGAGACAAAGCAATAAAAACAAAATCTGAAGGAATACAATAACAGAATATTTTATTTGACCAAAAATATATTAATAAGAAACTGCAAATCTATTTTATTGAAACCTAACTCCAGAATATTTACTAGAGATTCTTCCCTCACAAAAACTATGTTTAGAGACTGAATTATCTGAGAATATGCCTGGCCAAAAACAACCACCACCACCTGGTAGCAGTTACAATTATATTGGTGCCATGGCAATATAAGTGTAACGGTTGCCTAATCCCAAATACTCAGTCTCACAAGCTCGGGCTTAAAGATAACTGATTTATTAAAGGAATAGTATGCAAATACAGAGAAAGCTGAGAATGAGCAAAAGCGCGCCAAATACAAACTTAAAAGCCTTGCCTGTGAGCAAGTTCCGCCCCATCCCTCGTCAGGACGCTCCCCCTCCCAGGTGCTAGAAGCCGTTAGACGCGCCTGGGAAAGTAACCTTGAGCAGGAGCGCAAACCCAAACATACATTCCAAGCCCTCAAAACAACGGAGGGTGAAGGAATGGAAAAACCCCGGGTGAAGGAACACGGAACAGAAGAGGACATGTGAAACGTTACAATGTTAACAGCACATTGAAATGAGAACATGACATATTGCCCCCTTAAAAAAAACTATGGAGCAGGTTTGTCAGGGTAGGCAGAGTGGAATTGAGCTACGAGTCGAGGGGAAAGGACGTCTGAAGCAGCAACCCATTCAGGATGAGGGAAATGTTTCCAGCGGACGAGGTATTGTAAAGTGGAGCGCTGGCGTCGGGAGTCGAGGATGGATGTCACCTCGAAGTGTTGCTGGTTGTCGATCATGAGTGGAGGTGGTGGAATGGGTTGTGGATGCCAGCGGTCCGACGACAGGCAGGGTTTGAGTAAACTACAATGGAAAACAGGATGTAAACGTTTAAGGTTGTGAGGCAAATCAAGTTTAAACGTAACAGGGTTGAGTTGAGCAATAATTGGAAAAGGTCCGACAAATTTAGGGCCAAGTTTCTTAGAGGGCTGTGGGGACTTGATAAACTTAGTGGATAAGTAGACTTTATCCCCGACAGCAAAGGATGGTTCTGGGGAACGCTTTGCATCGGCATGGCGTTTATAGGTAGCCTGGGCATGGAGGAGAGCCAGTTGAATATTAGACCATGAGTCTTGTAGAGAGTCCGCCCAATCAGTAAGGGAGGCTGGTAGCGGTTGAGGATGAGGAAGTTCAGGAATAGGAACAAACTCACGTCCAAAAACTGTTTTAAAAGGAACTTGACCAGTGGTTTGATGAACGGCATTGTTGTAAGCGACCTCAGCAAATGGGAGTAAGTCGACCCAATTGTCCTGTTGGTAGTTAACAAAAGCCCTGAGGTACTGTTCCAGTGTGGAATTAACCGCCTCTGTAGATCCGTCCGTTTCCGGATGCCAGGCGGTGGAAAGTGACTGTTTTGTACCCAAAAGTTTTAAAAATGCCCGCCAGAATTGTGACGTAAATTGTGTGCCTCTGTCACTCACCAAACGGGCGGGGATACCGTGGAGGCGGTACACGTGGGTGAGGAAGAGGCGTGCCAGCTGTTGTGCGGTGGGGATAGACGCGCATGGGATAAAGTGGGCTTGTTTGGAGAAAAAGTCTTTGACCACCCAAATGACAGTTTTGCGTTGACTAGGGGGTAGATCAACGATAAAGTCCATGGAAATGTCCTGCCAAGGGACAGATGGGGTGGCAACGGGTTGAAGGAGACCTTGGGGTTTGCCCGGTTTGCGCTTTATCGCCGCACATACAGGGCACGCAGTCACATATGCCTTCAGGTCTTTGAGTAAAGTTGGCCACCAGAATTGCCGGCGCACAAGGTGCAAAGTTTTTACGTAGCCAAAATGTCCAGCCAGCTTGTCATCGTGGCAGCACTGGAGTATGGTTTTTCTCATAGCATCGGGTACATAAAGGCGATCGTTGCGCCAGGCAAGATCGTCGGTAAAAGTTAAAATGTGTCTATTGGTTTGTAACCAAGTATCTGTTTTAAGGTGGGAAAGCAACTGTTGTTGCAAATCGGAGGGAATTGACAAGTGCGGCGAGCGGCTGGAAGGCAGAGCGGCTGGAGGTTGCGTTGATTGTGCTCGGGTCTGGCTGCGAGTCACTGCTTGCAAACTTAATTGTTTGTCGGTCCAGACGGTGCCTTGGACCGTTGGCCCTGGGCCAGCATCTTGGGGTCTGCGGGAGAGTGCATCAGCTAAAAAGTTTTTCTTGCCTGGTATAAATTTAAGGGTGAAGTCGAAGCGGCTGAAAAACTCAGCCCAGCGCAGCTGTTTGGGACTGAGTTTTCGACTGGTGCTTAGAGCTTCCAGATTTTTATGGTCGGTCCAGACTTCAAAAGGGTTTGAAGTGCCTTCCAATAGGTGTCGCCATGTTTCTAAAGCCGTTTTTACAGCAAAAGCCTCTTTTTCCCAAACGTGCCATCTTCTCTCCGTTTCAGTGAATTTGCGAGAGAGGTAGGCACAGGGTTTTAAGGCGCCAGATTGGTCAGATTGTAACAAAATTGCTCCTATGGAGAAATCAGAAGCATCAACTTGTACAACAAAGGGTTTAGAGGGGTTTGGATGCTGTAAAATTGGTTCTGTGGTAAATATTTGTTTGAGCGCTTCGAACGCTTGCTGACAGGCAGGAGTCCATTTAAGGAGCGCGCCTGGGTTCTTTGAACGTCGCGTATCCCCCTGTCCTTTAGTTTTTAACAGTTCAGTAAGGGGGAGGGCGATTTCAGCGAAATTTTGGGCGAATGCCCGATAGAAATTGGCGAATCCAAGGAAACTTTGTAATTGTCTCCTGGTACGGGGCGGCTCCCATGCCACAATAGCCTCTACTTTTGCAGGGTCCATTTCAATGCCCTGAGATGAAATTCGATAGCCTAGGTAATCAATTTGTGACTGATGAAATGCACATTTTGACAGTTTTGCGTACAACTCTGCTTTTTTCAATTTAGCCAGTACCTGACGCACCAAGTGGATATGTTCTGACATGGTTTCAGTATAAATCAATACATCATCCAAATATACCAGTACCCCCTTAAATAGGTGGTCATGCAAGACCTCATTGATTAGTTGCATAAAAACCCCAGGTGCTCCGGATAAACCAAATGGTAAGACTTTGTATTGGAAAGCCCCAAGAGGACAGTTAAATGCTGTTTTCCACTCATCCCCTTCCCTTATGCGAATACGAAAATAAGCTTCTCTCAAATCCAGTTTTGAGAAAATTTTGCCTCTGGACAGATGTGATAACATATCTTTGATCAGGGGCAAAGGATATTTATTTAATATTGAGACCGCATTGAGCCCGCGGAAATCGGTACAAAGTCTTAATGACCCATCCTTTTTTGGCCTGAATAGGACAGGGGCTCCTACCGGGGAATTAGCCGGCTCAATGAAACCCCTAGCCAGGTTTTTGTCAATGAACTCCCTTAGCGTAGTGAGCTCTTTGGGAGACATGGGGTATATTTTTGGGTGAGGCAATTTTACATTTGGTAAAAACTCAATGGCACAGTCCGTTTTTCGGTGGGGTGGCAAGCGATCCGCTTCCTTTTCCCCAAATACCTCAGCAAAATCCTGATACTGATTGGGTAGTCCCTCAAGAGGTTGAAGCGTTTGCACATTAGTATACGCTACCCCTCCACCCTCCATGTCTTCCAGTAGGTCCTTTTCGGGTACTTTGTAAAATCCATCTGCAAAAGTCACAGTTCTATGCAGCCAGTTCTGCTGTACAATAAAAGGGTTCTGCTGTACAAACCAAGGCATCCCCAAGATTACCAGAGGACCCCCCACTGGAGCTACCACAAATGGCAGCTTTTCTTGGTGGGAGCCCATCTGCAAGGCGACCAGTCCCGTGGAATGATTGACTGCTTTCCCTCCCGTCATAGTTCCATCCAATTGGGTGAAAATCATAGGTCTTGGCAAAGGGAACGTGGGCAGTTCCAGAGCCGCTACGACATCAGGGTGCATAAGGGAACGGGAGCAACCCGAGTCTAGCATGGCCCACACTTCCACAGTTTTGGTTTTTGAGCTCAGTTTAACTTTAACAGTCAGTGTGGGGAAATTTCCACTCACCGAATCGTGGTTACGCCCGGTTTCTTCCACCTGCCCTAGGGCGCCCTTCAGGGCAGGTGGTAGGCTTTTCCCGCCGGCTGCTCGAATTGCAACTCTTCTTCCTCTTCTCCGAAGGGTAGTTCTGGGGGGTCCAGTTCCGCGACGGCTGCTTTCAGTTTCCGCGGTGGAGCAGGAGCAGGCGACTTTACCGTAGGTTTCGTCTGTCGTTCCTCTGGACGGCGTCTCGGGCACGACGTGGCTCGATGCCCTTCTTTCCCACATCTGAGGCACTGACCCTTGGAGAACCGTCGCTCCCTCTCCTCTTCCCAGGTTTTCGGTTTGGGGCGGCTGGCAAGTCCAGATGTGCGCGCTCCTCTAGCAAGACGCGTTTGTCTAAGCTCTTTGGTATGGGCATAGGTTTGTAGGGCATTTTCTGCGCTGCCCGCCAACTGAATCCACCCATATAGCGTTTTGGGATCATCTCTTCCTAGTGCCCATCGAAGGATTTCGGGTTCTAGCCCCTGTTTGAACAATTCAATTATTGTTGGCTCAGACCAGTCTTCCACTTTTCCTGCCAAAGCTTTAAATTCCAACGCATATTTGGCAACTGAGAGGGACCCTTGGTAGAGTTTCCGCAGGTCATTTTTAGCTGTTTCTTGAGCTAGGGGGTCTTCAAAATGCTGTTTAAGTGCCCACAAAAAGTCATCGAAGTCCTCTAACTCAGTTGCCTCAGCCTGGCATAGTTGCACATACCAATCCGCTGCCCTTCCTCTCAGCTTGTTGGCAATGAAATTGATCTTGCCATGTTCTGACCGAAAGTTCCGACCCCAATCTTCTATATAATGCTTGGCATTAGTGATAAAGAAGGAGAGCGTTGTGGGATCCCCATCGAATTTCACTCCAAATGGTGGGAAGGTTCTCGCCGGCTCAGCTGGCTGTGGCGGTGCCGCGAATGTCAGCGTACGCCGAGCCCCCATGGGTGGTCGATCCCTAGGAGGTCTTGCCTCTCGCTCCCCCCCTTGACGGGCTGATCGAGTCTTGCTTCTCCCCCGGGTTGATAGGGTACTGTGCCTGGGGTACTGTGACGGCTCTTCCTCCCAATCCTCCGGGGTGGGCTCTGCCTCTCTGGGTAGATCCTTAAGGATTGTCACTATTAAATCCATTTTATCCTCTAATGCCCTCATTCGGGCTGGAGTGACCGGCTCTTCCGGAGGTTGGTTGGTTACCACCACCCTCGGTGACAAGGGGACTTCGGGCTCCCAGGACAATTGTGGAGACCCCCTCCCCGGTGCTCTTTCCATAACAGTTCTATGTTCACTCCTGAGACTCTCCTGCAGTTCGTCTAATTGGATATCTCGCAACTCCCGACGTGCTGCTCTTTGCGCTCTCGAGGTTAGCGCTGGTCGGATTCTGGCCGCCTCCCGTTCCTCCTCGCTTCCCTCACTTGCGCGAAGCTGAGGTTCTGTCATCGCTAGCGTTCCCTCTTATCCAACGATTGGATGGGGCTAGCGGAAAATGGATGAAATGATTCTCAGCTTTATGTAACGGTTGCCTAATCCCAAATACTCAGTCTCACAAGCTCGGGCTTAAAGATAACTGATTTATTAAAGGAATAGTATGCAAATACAGAGAAAGCTGAGAATGAGCAAAAGCGCGCCAAATACAAACTTAAAAGCCTTGCCTGTGAGCAAGTTCCGCCCCATCCCTCGTCAGGACGCTCCCCCTCCCAGGTGCTAGAAGCCGTTAGACGCGCCTGGGAAAGTAACCTTGAGCAGGAGCGCAAACCCAAACATACATTCCAAGCCCTCAAAACAACGGAGGGTGAAGGAATGGAAAAACCCCGGGTGAAGGAACACGGAACAGAAGAGGACATGTGAAACGTTACAATGTTAACAGCACATTGAAATGAGAACATGACAATAAGGACATCAATGGGTATTGCTCAGGCATATTGCCTCTGAATTCTATATTCAATGAGAATTGCCACCCTTAGCATAGTTTACTATCTGAACCTATACTATCAGCAGAAACACTTTAAGAAGTAGAGATACTTGCACCAGATTTCTGAAGTCAACTGAGAACTACACATGGTCTTGGAAAACACATGGCACAGCTCCAACAATATTTCTACTAAGATAAGGAGGTGCTTATGAACAGGGGTGCACATGAGAATTGATAGGGGAAAAAAGGGATAACAAAGCTTCTAGAGCACTGAAACATGCCTCTTGTATTTCTTGCATTACATCTACTTTAGTATTAATGGATAACTGGCAAAAAAAGTTAGAAAGAAGGTGTATTTCTCTATTTTTGGCAATCATAAATAACAAATAGCAATACACATAAGGCTACTAAAACATTTCCTTAGAGATATAGGGTATTTCCTTATACTAGATCAGATTAATTTTTCTTAGAGTCAGCATTGTCTATTCTGACTTCAGAAGTTGTGATTTCAATTTGCCAAGGCTAGAGATTTTTGTACTTACATCAGCACAAATACATCCAATTAACACAAGCATGTATAGATGTGGACTCAGCTTTCAGCTACAGTGAAACAACTCTTGTGAATAACCAAATGTTTTGCATGTGACTACAAGCAATTAGTAGATTGAAGCAATTAGTCCCTGCTCTTCTCAAACAATCCATTTTTCATCAGCAACAACCAGCATTTTTTCCTTCAAAGATTTAAAATTATTTCTAACTTTTCTATGAAAAGGCAGCCATGAATGCTGTAGAATGTTCAAAATGTATAAGGCTGCAGTGTGGATTATTTAACCAGAGAAATGTTGAAATATGAATACAGTGTACTTATGGAATAGCTGTTCAACTTTGCATGTGTCAAATTGCATTTGGACCTGATGACTGGAAGCGTGCCTTCTCTATCGCAGTGCCTGCCCTTTGGAATGAGGTTCCCCATGAGACCCAGTTGACTCCCAAACTGTTGACCTTCCAGAAGACCTTGAGCTAGGGGGCTTAGAACCCCTTGTCAGATGTATGGTATGCTGCTGTTGACTGGATTTGTCTTCTTGTTTATTTCTATGTACTTCATTTGGACTGTGTATTTGTTTTGTTGTATTTATGCTGAGCGCCACCCAGAGTCAATTGGTGTCAAGTGGTATCTAAGTTGAAAAAAATAAATAAGAATGCCATTAGTGTTTTCCTATATAAAGGAAAAGGTAGCAAGAACAAATGCAAAAACTACAAGGGGATTTGATTGCTACATGTGCCTGGGAAGGCGTTTTGCAGAATTTTAATTGAAAGGATATAAGAGGTGAAGGAGCAAAAATTGGGACCTACATTTCAGCTTTATGCTAGGCAAAGGGTATGCAAATCAGGTTTGATCTTTAGCAGGTCACTGAGTAATGTATGAATGTGAGAAAGAAACTTCACTGAACATTTGTTGACTCAGAGAAACATATGATTAAGTTAATAGGCTTAAACTATGAAACTATTGCATTGGAATTGAAGGTTGCTTAATAAATGCCATGAGAGCAGTATTATAGAAGTAAACCATATATGCTTCAGCAAAGGATCATTATCTTGTCGTGGTGCTGGAGCTTCAGCACCTCAATGATGCCATGAGCTAAACCGTGAAGGGCCACCCAAGACGGGAAGGTCATGACAGAGAGGTCAGACTAAATGTGATCCCTGGGACAGGTAATGGCAACCCACCCCAGTATTCTTGCCGTGAAAACTAAATGGATCAGTCCAACCAGAGATATGTCGGTATACCATCGGAAGATGAGACCCCCAGGTCGGAAGATGGTCAAAATGCTACTGGGGAGGAACAGAGGATGAGTTCAACTAGCCCCAGATGTGATGACGCAGCTAGCTCAAAGCCGAAAGGACGGCTAGCGGCCGACGGTGCTGGTGGTGAACAGTGAATCCGATGTTCTAAGGATCAACACACCACTGGAACCTGGAATGTAAGATCTATAAGCCAGGGCAAATTGGATGTGGTTATTGGTGAGATGTCAAGATTAAAGATAGACATTTTGGGCGTCAGTGAACTGAAATGGACTGGAATGGGCCACTTCACATCAAATGACCACCAGATCTACTACTGTGGACAAGAGGACCACAGAAGAAATGGAGTAGCCTTCATAATTAATAGTAAAGTGGCTAAAGCAGTGCTTGGATACAATCCAAAAAACGATAGAATGACCTCAATTTGAATTCAGGGCAAGCCATCTAACATCACAGTGATCCAAATATACGCCCCAACCACAGATGCTGAAGAAGCTGAAGTAGAGCAGTTCTATGAGGATCTGCAGCACCTACTGGACAACACACCTAAAAGAGATGTTATTTTCATCATGGGAGACTGGAATGCTAAGGTGGGCAGTCAAATGACACCTGGAATTACAGGTAAGCATGGCCTGGGAGAACAAAACGAAGCAGGACATAGGCTGATAGAATTTTGCCAAGACAACTCACTCTGCATAACAAACACTCTCTTCCAACAACCTAAGAGACCGTTTCATACATGGACTTCACCAGATGGGCAACACCGAAATCAGATTGACTACATCCCTTGCAGCCAAAGGTGGCGGACATCTATACAGTTGGTACAAACAAGACCTGGAGCTGACTGTAGTTCAGATCACAAACTTCTTCTTGCACAATTTAGGATCAGACTAAAGAGATTAGGGAAGACCCACAGATCAGCTAGATATGAGCTCACTAATATTCCTAAGGAATATGCAGTGGAGGTGAAGAATAGATTTAAGGGACTGGACTTAGGGTCCCGGAAGAACTATGGACAACAACACTGTTCGCAACATTGTTCAGGAGGCGGCAACAAAATACATCCCAAAGAAAGAGAAAACCAAGAAGGCAAAATGGCTGTCTGCTGAGACACTAGAAGTAGCCCAAGAAAGAAGGAAAGCAAAAGGCAACAGTGATAGGGGGAGATATGCCCAATTAAATGCAAAATTCCAGAGATTAGTCAGAAGAGATAAGGAATTATTTTTAAACAAGCAATGCGCGGAAGTGGAAGAAGACAATAGAATAGGAAGGACAAGAGACCTCTTCCAGAAAATTAGAAACATTGGAGGTAAATTCCAGGCCAAAATGGGTATGATCAAAAACAAAGATGGCAAGGACCTAACAGAAGAAGAAGAGATCAAGAAAAGGTGGCAAGAATATACAGAAGACCTGTATAGGAAGGATAACAATATCGGGGATAGCTTTGACGGTGTGGTCAGTGAGCTAGAGCCAGACATCCTGAAGAGTGAGGTTGAGTGGGCCTTAAGAAGCATTGCTAATAACAAGGCAGCAGGAGACGACGGCATCCCAGCCTAACTGTTCAAAATCTTGCAAGATGATGCTGTCAAGGTAATGCATGCTATATGCCAGCAAATTTGGAAAACACAAGAATGGCCATCAGATTGGAAAAAATCAACTTATATCCCCATACCAAAAAAGGGAAACACTAAAGAATGTTCAAACTATCGAACAGTGGCACTCATTTCACATGCCAGTAAGGTAATGCTCAAGATCCTGCAAGGTAGACTTCAGCAATTCATGGAGCGAGAATTGCCAGATGTACAAGCTGGGTTTAGAAAAGGCAGAGGAACTAGAGACCAAATTGCCAATATCCGCTGGATAATGGAAAAAGCCAGGGAGTTTCAGAAAAACATCTATTTCTGTTTTATTGACTATTCTAAAGCCTTTGACTGTGTGGACCATAACAAATTGTGGCAAGTTCTTAGCGGTATGGGGATACCAAGTCATCTTGTATGCCTCCTGAAGAATCTGTATAACGACCAAGTAGCAACAGTAAGAACAGACCACGGAACAACGGACTGGTTTAAGATTGGGAAAGGAGTACGGCAGGGCTGTATCCTCTCACCCTACCTATTCAACTTGTATGCAGAACACATCATGCGACAAGCTGGCCTTGAGGAATCCAAGGCTGGAGTTAAAATCTCTGGAAGAAACATTAACAATCTCAGATATGCAGATGATACCACTTTGATGGCTGAAAGTGAAGAGGAACTGAGGAGCCTTATGATGAAGGTGAAAGAAGAAAGTGCAAAAGCTGGCTTGCAGCTAAACCTCAAAAAAACCAAGATTATGGCAACCAGCTTGATTGATAACTGGCAAATAGAGGGAGAAAATGTAGAAGCAGTGAAAGACTTTGTATTCCTAGGTGCAAAGATTACTGCAGATGCTGACTGCAGTCAGGAAATCAGAAGACGCTTAATCCTTGGGAGAAGAGCAATGACAAATCTCGATAAAATAGTTAAGAGCAGAGACATCACACTGACAACAAAGGCCCGCATAGTTAAAGCAATGGTGTTCCCTGTAGTAACATATGGCTGTGAGAGCTGGACCATAAGGAAGGCTGAGCGAAGGAAGATCGATGCTTTTGAACTGTGGTGTTGGAGGAAAATTCTGAGAGTGCCTTGGACTGCAAGAAGAACCAACCAGTCCATCCTCCAGGAAATAAAGCCAGACTGCTCACTTGAGGGAATGATATTAAAGGCAAAACTGAAATACTTTGGCCACATAATGAGAAGACAGGACACCCTGGAGAAGATGCTGATGCTGGGGAGAGTGGAAGGCAAAAGGAAGAGGGGCCGACCAAGGGCAAGATGGATGGATGATATTCTAGAGGTGACGGACTCGTCCCTGGGGGAGCTGGGGGTGTTGACGACCGACAGGAAGCTCTGGCGTGGGCTGGTCCATGAAGTCACGAAGAGTCGGAGGCGACTAAACGAATAAACAACAACATACCAATGCATTCCAATTATAAACCTAAACAACACACTTTTATATACAGGCACCATCCTGACAATACACATCCTTCTTACACAATTCTACTACCATAAAATAATTCTACTGGTATAAAAACAGAAGAGGTTTGTGAAATGCTGCTGAGTAATACATCACTAATTCCCTCCACAAGTCGGAAATTCACTGTAATTTTTGGTTCTCTGCCTAATGCATAACAGTAATTTCTTCCTTGAATTTAATTTTCACATAGGCTAAGTATTTGGAAAGCAAGTGAATATTTTAAACACACATATCTGACATAAAGTTTCTATTAGCAATGACACAGTGAAGCAAAATATGTCCCTTCCTTAAAAAATAATCAGCATGAAGAATTGCATGATTTATAGGAGATTCCCCCGACATACTGTAATATAGGTGGTTTTTCTCTTACACCTTCTCTAATTGTACTTTATTTCAAAAGAAATAAATTTAATTAAATATATTAGAAATATTCAATTATTAATATATGGGCAAGAGCCTCGTGTAGCGCAGTGTGGTAGTATTTCAACCGAAACTCTCCCCACAACCCGGGTTCAATCCCAGCGGAAGCTGGATTCTCAGGTAGCCGGCTCAGGTCGACTCAGCCTTCCCTCCTTCCGAAGTCAGTAAAATGAGTACCCAGCTTGCTGGGGAAGGTGATGACTGGGGAAGGCAATGGCAAACCACCCCGCTATAGTCTGCCAAGAAAACATCACAGAAATGGCGTCCCCCCAAAGGGTCAGACATGACTTGGTGCTTGCACAGGGGACCTTTCACTTTCACAATATATGGGCAGATGAAGAGATAAGCAGAAAATTATTTAAAACTCATCTGCATAAGAAAAGCAGGTACTTTGTAAGGCTGAAAATGTCTACCTGAAAGCTACATCATTTACCTCTCAGTCTGTTACGTGGTTCATTTTACATGTTTATTCGGGATACTTTATCTTTACTCCAAAAGAAATCACATAAGTTAATATGAACAAAAATATTCAGATTTCATCAAATCCTTACTGAGATCCTCACTGCATCATTACATCTCAACTAACCATGCTGAGAAATTAATACAGAATAGTATTTCAAAACACTGTTCAAAAACTGTACACGATATTGTTCGCTGACCAATGAAATAAATCATTCACTATAAATGAAAAAAAAAAAGAATGTTGCATCTAATCAGCTGAATGAATTTAGAAAAAATTGTACTGCAACAAAAAGGAAGATGTCTGGGCTGACTGTCCTTCTTAGGGTGTGAATGTAATTGTATATGGTGTGGCACGTACCCATCTCCTTCTACCTGTACCTCTCAAGATATCACTGAACACCTTTACTGCTTCCCCTGCTTACTAATTAGAAAAATAAAATTGCTTCTTAATTAATTCAGAAATGTGTTTTACATTTTAAAAGGATTATTTACATGTTCCTCACCTAATGCAATATATTTGTATATGTATCTCCATATAAGTATGTGTATATATACATGTAATCCTTGCTTACCAACTGCTTGTTCAGCAACCGTTTCAAATGAAAAAGGAGACTTACGACCAGTCCTCAAAGTTGTAGCTGTCACAGCATCACCACAGTCATGTGATCAAGATTCAGGGGCTTGGTAACCAGCATACATTTATGATGGTTACAGCATCCCACTGTCACATGATTGCCAAGCCAGCTTCCAACAAGCAGTCAATGGGAAAGCCAGCAGGAAGTAGCAAGTGGCAGTCACATGATATCGTGCTTAATGACCTGCAGTGATTTACTTATGACTGCAGCCAGAACTGACATCTTAAGTCAGCAGTCATGTGATGTTTCACTTAATGACCACGCCACTTAGCAAAAAACTTACCAGTACCAAATGTGGTTGGTGAGTGAGGACTACTATGCTTCAAAGACCAGGACAGAAAAATAAATTTACTATTAACTGAATTTATAAATACTGATTAATATTAATTGCCTATAAAAATATAGCCTATATACAAAATTAATTGATCTCACTCTGCATATACCAGTGATTCTCTCAAACACATACAACACGTTCATATACAGAAAAACACAAGTTTGTCTCCTTCCAACAGAACAGCAAAGAAAAGTAATGCTGGAGAACAACAGAAGGGGCAGTTGCATTGGGAAGGGAAGAGAAGGGGGAGACATGGATGGAGATGAGACAAGGGAACAGGTAACTAGACAGGAAAGGAAAGAAAACAAAGTGAAGTTATTAAATGTTATACACTTGGGTTAAGTTCATCACAGAAACAGCTCTTAATCTTCAAAAGCAACAATGTTCTGCAGCATCCACTTGCACCTCATGTGTGTAATTCCTTCTACACTCCTACTATTCTCATCAGCTAATATAAACCAATGTCCTCTCCCATTCATAGGAACTCATTACATGCCAATTTAGATGCCAATTTATCCATCTTAAAATCTGAAAACTCACAGGCTGAGGCAGGAGGGCTCACTCCATCTCATTCCAGTGCTGCCATCATTGCCATTAAAGTGAAGTATGAGCAAGGTAGACCTAGAGGGTATGTGTACAACTCTAATATAGAGAACACTTGTGAATATCGTATACATAATGCCATGTCAGAAGCACTAGCAGAAGAGTAACAGCAACCCTGGAGTTGAACTATCCATTTTCAATCTGTCCTAAAGGCTAGGATTTACTCTGCTTTATCAGCAGGCTGGCATCATCTTTATTGTTCTCAGTGGAAATTCCACAGAAGTCCATGTGGGAAGAAAAATATGTCTTATGCTAAGCCATAAACCATGATTCACAAATCAGAATGTGAATACCAAGATACTAGCTCAGATTCTATTCTCATATGTATGAAATTAAGATTGCTTGCCCCAGTGTATGCATATTAAACTTTTTATACTGAACAGCAGTTACCTTTATAATGCCCATTCTCTCTGTTTGAAAAATCTATTTTTATGTTTCAACCACTCTAAATAATTGTGAGTACCTCTTAAAGTATCTCTTTTCAAATCATTAAAGCAGCTGCATCTTTCCCCAGGCTTGCATGGTTGGAAGACAGCAAAGATCAGCAGTCACTTAAGGCCAAAAAAAGCTGCAGCTGTTTCAACAGTTTGAGAGAGATTATTTGTATGTCCTCTCTCACAATCTGAAACTTCTCTCAATGAATCTGTACAATGCAAATAATAACAATAGATCTTGCAGCATATCCAGAGCAGCACTTAAGAGTTACATCCTTTCTAGTTAATTCCCTAATTAACTAACCCATATCACAGTAATGTATTTAATATACTTTCTATGTCCTGAAAATACATTCACTCATTCTAATATATCAAACTCTCTAATTTATTTTACCATATCAAGACCATTATAATAATTTTAATCTCAAATGAAATATTATGTAATAGTTTTCAGTGTTGGGCATTTCAGATCACTGTACAGGTAGTCCTCACTTAACTATGGTAATTGGGACTGGAATTTCCATCAATGAGCAATGTGGTCATAAAGTGTGATGTCATATGACTGCACCACTTAGTAACAGCAATCCAGCAGTCCCTGTTGCCATTGTTAACTGAGAATTGTGGGTCATTAACCAAGGACCTCCTCACAACTTCCTGCCAGCTTCCAACAACAAAAGTCAGTGGGGAAGCTAGCAGGAAGTTACAAGTCCCAGGTGGCTTGCAAGCAGATCGGCAGGCAGGTTAGTGGTGCGCATGAGCAATTTCAAGCCTGGGGGTGGCTGCTGCTGGGTGGGGAAGGGTGTGTATGTAGTTGCAGTGGCACACATGAGCAATTTTGGGCTCGGGATAGCTGCTGCCAGGTGGGGGAGACTTACACAAGCAACTTGTTACCTTCGCTGCTGGCTTCCCCATTGACTTTGTTTTTGGGAAGTTGGTAGGGAACGTCACAAATGGCGATCACATGACTGCTGCAACCGTCGTGTGAGCAGGTTGCCAAGCACTCAGATCACAATCATGTGACCACAGGGATGGTGCAATGGCTGGAACTTCGAGGACTGGTCATAAGTACCACTCATTCAGGACCGTTGCAACTTTGAATGAGTTGTCAGTGGTCAGTGAGGACTACTTATAAACACTATCTTTGTTTTTAAAAAAGCACACAGACATCCACACTTGTATTCTGGCCTCACTGGAAAAATACACACACATATATACACGTACGTGTGAGACAGATTTTCCACAAACCAGGAAGAAAAAGATGAAATCTCCATCCATGAAAGGATGAATGAGCAAAGACTGGAAGAATCCAAATCTGAGCCTTTCAAACAGCATCTGTACAGTCTTGAACCAGTTTGGCTACATATCTAAACCAGTTCTGTGATCTCAAGGCACGAATGGAGCAGCATTATTAGTGAAATGTTACCACTCACTAAACATTTCTGCTGGTGCTTCTGTATGTCATTCACATTTGGTTATTTTTCGCTTGAGATACAGTAATACATTCCTAGTGTACAATAATATTGCAGACAAATTCCCAAACATTTATTAGAAGATTACCTGTAGCAGGAATGGTAACAATAACAATACACAAGACTGCATTATTAGGGGCTGTCACTGGCTCAGTCTAATGTTTGCCAGTTTCTAGTTGAACTACAGCCCAAAGTTCAGAATAAAAGGATTTCTAATTCTAATCTGATAAAGAAAACAGGTGGTGCTACTGATACTTAATTCTGAGTCACCAAATGTCCATTCATGTTTTTCCCCCACACACAATAGACAAATCAAACTTAAGAACAGCAGAAACTAGAAGCAAATGGAAGAGATTTTGACTTTCTATGGTAATTGTGTCTCAACTTCCGTTATATTTACAAGATGCATCTGCCATACAAATGGCATGTTATGGAGCAAAGGAAAAGGAAATCACACAACCTTATCAAATAGCACAGCCATCTGAAGCTCTTCCTCTCCATTTAAAGCATTCACAAAACACGAAGTTTTGAAAACTATTAGGGAGTCATAAATTACTATACAAGTTATTCATATTTTTCTGAACAATATTTATGGAATGTTTAGAAATGAGATGTGGAACATGTACATAGATAAATAATATATACGAAATGTAAATTTAACTCCAGGTTACCTTCTGACTTAACTTAGGAGAAGGGCTTGATAGATTTAAAAAATATATTGTATTACATAACAAATGTGGTCCTCCATTTCTGTGTAAACAGCTGTTTGGAAACCTTTAGTAGTATGTGTCCTTAATTATTCATGCTGCAAAGGGGAAAAACACTTTTGTTTACAAAGGTGTTATTATTCTCTTGATATCTATCTCTCAAAACAACTATTTTTCAGAATAACCCCATCAACACAAGTACATTTGTTTTACAGAGCTACACTCATATTGTCATGCAGTAATGCATCTAGTCTCTGGTGTGCTATCATCTTTGAACTTCATTACTGATCCTGACACTGTTATTATGAGTTGTATTGAACAGTCTTCTATAATATATGCTCATCTACTGTAGTGTGGAGACTTTCTGATTTTTTTAACAGCCTTCCCATGATCCAGCTAGCAGGCAGTTCTTTTCACTGATCATGGAGAAGCTTGTTGCTGGCTGTTTACAAAATTATCTCCTGAATCTTTATCAGTCTGGGAACCAACTACAATACCATCTACTCTCCAAATCTATTGATGAGCAAAGTTCTCATAGGCCAGCTTGGACTTATGCAACCTAAAAGATTTTTTTTCCCAGTGTAAAACAATGGAAATCATTATTTCTTTTCTTGGAGCCCGTCCTTAAGTTTAGACCTCATTATTCACCTAATAGCCTGTTTGTCAAGCTATTTTTAAACAGGGATTGGTATAATGAATGCCTCCCATGTGCATTCTGAGTGGAGCCCAACATGTCCCTTCCATGAGTGGAACAGGGAAGGACAGGATGCCACTAACCCTCTTTTGTCCGCTAGACCATGAGATACATCTTGGAGAGCTTGTCTTGTTCCTGCTATAGTTCCTTGGTCAGCTTGTACAACTCAGATTCCTTGTCCACTATGGTCACCAGCAAGGTTAGAAAGAGGACATAGCTGGTGCTAGGAAATCAGACAGCTGCCTCATCTGGTACAGTAAAAGCCAAGGCCTGTCTCTTAGGCCAGGGAGGGAAAAGACAGTGCATTGTGTGCAAGTCACTCTCTTCTCAATGGGCTCAGCCTCTCTGATTTTACTGGAGAGGATGGGAGTTGGAACCTAAAGGAGGCAAGCAAAGGTGCTCTCCTGTAAGAAATAGCAACTCAGCACCTCCTGGATACTCTCCATTGTCATGCTGGGTTCTCTCTGCTCAAATGCCGAATAGCAATGGACATTCTAATCTTCTGTTCTAACCTTATTAATGTTCAGCCAGATGTGGAAAATCCCATGGAAGGCAGCAGCTTCATCAAACTGAAGCAGGGGTCAATAGGATTCCCTAAAGCTGCACAATCATGCCACTACTACATCAACTATAGCAACAATATAAAGCATGCAAAGACAGATGCTTACACAAGAAGTCAGCATCTTGGCAGAATCTGAGAAACATAAAACAAACAAGCCACTGCTGGGATGGGTTCGTATTTTTAACAAATAAAGAAAAAATATGCAAGTTTTTGAATCACCCAGAACTCTGACCAAGATTTGCATGCTGCCTATTTCTGTCAGTGTCACCTATTTCTGTCAATGTCATCATATACATACGATCTCTGGGGCTGACTCTCAGGCTAGAAAAGAAACAGAAGAAACTTCAAACATTAATAATTAGCAAATGAATATTTCAATATCAGTCTTATCTGAGAAAAGGATGATTGGTCCTTTGGCCTTGCATTCTGGGAAAGAGGTTCATATCACTCTTAGATATCTTGCCTGAATGAATTCACTAATAAAGGATTCTTATATTAACCCCTTACCTTCTTGACAATAAGCCTAACTAATGAAACTCACTGTGAATCTTTCTTTCTGGGTTATACACTGCTGATAGGGGCTTGATACCTGACACAACTATTTCTACCTGCAGCTCAGGAAAAGAGGAAAAGAACTTTTGGTGAACAAGCTGGAAACATTTTCTGCATTTGGGGATGGAATGGGGTTCTGGAGCTGAAGAACTCTGGAAAAAATCTGGAGCTGATTTTTTTGAACTGGCAAGGTTACAGGCTGGAAGGTGCACTGTGAGGAAGTCCTGAAATCAGGCATTTAAAAATAGAAATGTAAAATCTCTTATGCCTCTTTTTTCTTTATCCACTAACATACTTCAAAGTTTTCAGAAATGGCTAAACCTCCAGTCAAAGCTTATCTTCACACCATTCCACATTAAAGACAGTGATTGGTAGATGTTTTCCTGCTGTCTGGTGGCATTTGGTGGGAGGGGAGGGAAACAAAGTTGGGGGAATACAAACAGTCTTTTTTTTTTAACTTCCTCTGTATAAGGGTGCCACCTTTTGACAGCATACTTCCTGTGGCAAGATACTACTCAACAGTGGGAGCCATTTTTTTTTAATGTCAGTATAGTTTTCCATAGACTCCAAGACCAGTGAACAGTACTTCAGATGAGTTGTGAAGAGCAGCTTGTAGTCTCAGTTACAAATAGAGGCAATAAAGTATTCTGGGAAGAGTAAAGAATGACTGAAAGCATATCTTGCCTGCTCCAGGACATTTTATTAATTTGATTGATATCCACCTTTCAAAGAAATACTCAGGGCAGAAAATGTGAATGATGCAAATGATACTGGTACAAAACAATATGCTTCTCACATTTAATCTACTATAAATGTTTATGTGACTTACAGAGTCTTGAAGAAGGCAGAAGTCATCTTGAACATTAGCTACTTAGGTATACCTAGCTGCATTCACATGACCCATTTGGCCAAGCCTGCTATTACTCCTGCATAAACACTTAACCAGATGATACACAAAGAATAAGGATACCCCAGTTTAACAGGAAGCCCCTATCTTGGCAGGAAGCCCAACCACCATGAGGGAAGGTTTCCTGGTTTGGTTTTATTTGAAAAAAAAAAAAGATGAATCCCAAATACCCACCCCAGCCACAGTTGGAAAAAGCCTGCACATCTGCACCCCTTTTCTGTCCATTTCACAACCCATGTGACAATGAAGCATGACTGCATGTGTGAAAAGCTAAAACAATCAGAGAGACAAAACGCTAGGACCATTCTAGGCTCTCTTCTCTCTTATGGCAATAGGAAAAAGGATAACCCTATATGGTTTTTATATGCTTTTATGTGTTTTTCTACTGTAATTTGTTTTTTGGTTGTATTTTTAATTATGTACTTGAGATGGGCAACTATATAAGTAGAATAAATAAATACAAAAATAAATAATAAAATAAATCCTCTCTTCCACTATTACATAACATGGCTGACTGGCGGAATTTAGTCTAAAACAGCTGTTTTCAATTAAAGCTAATTTCCTCTCATTGTAGTACAGACTAATTTATGATATTCACACGGCATGCTAATCTCCCTTAACCTGCTCCAGCATTATGCTGTATTCACACAACATCACAGTGACCCAGAATAGTAAAAAAGCAGTCAGATGATCTACTACCTGAAGTGCTTTTTATAATTCATTTAGCAAGTATATACTGGAGGCCCTATTTTTTTTCTTCCAACAAGCCAAAAGTTGAAAGCCAAAAACAAAACATTATTTCTCACTCTGGAAGCATGAAAATCTAATTGAAATAAGAAGATTTAGACTTTCAAGATTTATTTATTTATTGAAATAGCTAGCTGTTGAACTCCAGTGAGCCTTCATACATGAATATCTTCACAGTTTAGTCTGTCTTTTTGCATTCCAATATGGTACTACTACTACTACTACTACCACCACCACCAGAGTTAAACTCAAAAGCTTCATTTCACAATGGCAAACACTGCACTAAAAGAGTAGACAGGTTAGCCATGAGTTGAATAAGTTATAATTGTCTGGATTCATTACATACACTATTCATACAACACTATTCCAGGAATTCTCAAACTGTGGGTCATGATCCTCTGGGAGATCATGTGCAAATCTGAGGGGGCTATACATGTACATTTCTAGGTGGTCAGAAGGGGAGCAGACAGAGATTGCAGGTTCTGCAGAGCTCTGATCCCAGGGAAGGCAGGAGACAACAGCATGTGGCACGTGGCCAATATAAAGAAAACGAGGAGTAGGAGAAACGAATGAGGAGGTGTGCTCTGAGAAGCAATTTCTCAGAGCTGGGGAAATAGCAAGGCAATAAACTCACTACTTTGTGTAGCTGCTGCCGAAAATGGTACATTTGCTCAGCATCACTGTGAGCAGCTATCAGCAGCATGGAATTCTAGAGTGCAGAAGCAGCAGACAGAATCTGCTTAGGGCCCAAAGATGCTCAGTCTCCATATCACTGGAGAGCCTGATGTCTTGTGTGCCAAGAGAAACCCCTTTTTCCCCCTGCTGCCTTGGTACTTCAACTTTCTCCACCTCTGATGCTAGACACACATCTCCCAATTTCTCACCCTCAGCCAATCATACAAGTTTCAGAGTTCTTCAAGAGCCTTAGAGTATCCCAAAGCAGATACAGCCATCTTCCTTACATAGCAAAGGGCATGCAATTTTTATTTCAGGAAGTCCCTCCACTTCCCCTGTAGCAGGCTCCCTAAACACTCCCCCAGGGATTAGAAGAGCTAAGTTCCATCCCCCCCAGGTGGGTCATTGCACCTGCTAGATTGCTCACTATGCCTTGAATCAACTAGATCAGAATATCTGGAGAAAAGCAAGTTAAAAATTCCCAGCCTTCAGAGTTGTCTCAGCTCCCTTGGGCAACTTTCCCCTTCTTCCATCACTCCTTCTTTTGCCATTTCCTCTCCAAAATGCTTTCCCCATCCCCTGCCTTCTCCTCCCTGTTTCACTGGCTCTTGTTAAGGGGACCCAAAGTTGGCAAGAAGGAACTTCACAGGGAGAACTGCACCCAGGAAGACAAAAGCCTCAGCTGCAGCCTCTCAAAAGCATTTGTGCCCAGCAGGAAGATGAGGATGAAGATGAGGATGATAATTTATTAAACATGTGTGCTGCCTGACTTCAACAACTCTGGGTGGCTTACAACATCAAATGAAGATTTTATTACAATAAAATCAATTAACGATAAAGACAAAAGATGGCAAGGGTGACAGACCAGATGGAATGAAGTGAGGAGTCTCATTCTCCTTCACCAAAGGACTGCGTGAATATGGAATATTCCCCAGATTTGGGTGGCCCAAACACCCACAGCCACTCAGCCTTTGTAGGACTGAGTTGGAGACAGTTCCTCCCATCCAAACACACATAGCCTCCAGGCACTGGGACAGACCCATGACAGACACACTTTGCTGGCTCAGGGTTGAAAGATATAATTGGATATCATCAACATATTGATGATACCAAACCCCAAACCAGCAGATGACTTCACCCAGTGGTTTCATGTAGATGTTGAAAAGAAGGAGAGAGAGAGACTAGAATCCTGCGGCGCCCCGCAAAAGAGGGGCCTAGGGTGATCTCTGCCCCGCAACCAACACCACTGGAACCAGCCCTAGAGAAAGGAAGAGAACCACTCTAAAAGAGTACCCCCAATCCCCAACCCACAGAGCGGCTCAAAAGGATACCATGATTGATGATACTGAAAGCCACTGATCAAGGAGATCAAGGAATACAAGGATGGATGCACCACCTCCATCCCAGCTCTGCCACAGGTCGTCAACAAGTGTGACCAAGGCTGTCTCAATACTAAATCCCAGCCTGAAACCTGATTGAAATGGGTCTAAATAACCCGTTTCCTCCAGGGTTCACATCAGCTGCAGACTGACCACCTTCTCAACAACCTTCCCCTTCCCCAAAAAGGTAATTCCCCAATGGTAATTGTTGAAAACCACTGGGTCCAAGAGTGGCGTCTTGAGGAGTGGGTGATGCTGATGCTAATGCCTCTTTCAAGGCAAGGGGTATCATCCCCTCCTTCAGAGAGGCTGACACCATAGTCTGGACCCAACTGTGGGTCACCTCCCTGGCCACTTTTATGACCCAAGAGGAGTCCAGATTCAGTAAACAGATGGCTGAGCTGACTGCACAGAAAAAACTCTCCACTTCCTCAGTAATCACTGGCTCAAAACTCATCCCAGATCACACCATCAGATTGTGCCCAGGTACAGTACCTCAACCTGCCCTGCCTAGTTAGAGTCCAAGTGAATCTGAGTGACTTTATCCCTCAGATAGTCTGAATAATCCTCACAGTGACCCAATAGGGATCAAGTTACCCTAAGCAGAGCTGCTGGATCGCTATCAGCAAATGCAAGAGCAGAGAAATATTGACATTTTGCTGCCATTATTGCCATGAGGTAATCCCTAATATGGGCTTTTATCCGTGTCCAGTCAGACTTGCTCTGAGTTTACCTCCAATGGTGCTCCAGGCATCTCTTCCGGTGCCTCATCTCCCAGAGCCCCTTGGTAAACCAATGTGCATCCAAGGATTGGTGCACAGGGAGAGGCCACAAAGGAGAGATATGATCCACAGCGCCAGCCACTTACCCATTCCAGGCAGCAACTAGCGCTTTGGCCAAACCACCCACCAGATCTTCAGGGAAAACTGCAAGCTGTCTTGGGAACCCTACTAGGTCCATCAGTCTCCCGGGGTGGATTGATCAAACAGGCCCTGTCTCCCTGAAGGGAGGGGTGAAGGGAGCCAAAAGGCAACCAGGGAGTGATCTGTTCATGGCAATAGGCTGATGCTAATGTCCTCTACTACCAGATCACAACTCAACCGCCCCAAGACAAAAACTAGATATAATGTGCAGCCTCCAGTATCTATCAGGCTATCAATGAATTGGGACAGGTCCATGTCTGCACTGAGGCCACAAACTCCTGAGACGCCCCAGAATCAATGTCATCAGATGGCAAGTTCAAATCCCCAAGTACCAACAACCTTGAGGACTCCATGGCCAACCCAGGAACAGAATCCAGCAGCTCAGGCTGAGATGCTACTGGGCAGCAGGAAGCGCGGTACACCAACAGCAATCCCAACTGTTCCCTTAAGCCCAACTTCAACCAGAGCACCTCACATCAGGTTATCTGTGGAGTGAAGCCCCAGAAAGCCCGTAATAACTCATGGATAACAACAGCCACCCCACTCTCCTACCTTCCCCTGGGTTCTCAACTGGTGCAGAACCCTAAACCCAGGTGGGCACATTACCAAGAGGGCCAACCAGGTCTGGTCCCAACCAAGTCTGGTAAAACATGCCAAGTTTGCAGTCTCCTCCAAGTTAAGATCATGGATAAGGGCAGTTTTGTTACACACTGAACTGGCATTCAAAAGCAACAGTCAAAGTCCAGGGCCACCAAGGATCTGGTTGCCAGCACCAGGCACTGAGGGTAGAAACTGAGGGCCAGACAGCGGGATCACTTTCAAACAGCAGCCTGGTGTCCCTAAGTGCGGCCCACCCTTGGATTCCTGCCATATCTTCCTCTGCCCATCACCATCAAGGTGGACCTATCTGCCCCCCTCAGCTCCCTACTTCCCACCCCACTCTGCTATGCTTCCTTCCCAGGTCCAGGCACACATACCCAATCTCTGCACCACTATCACCACAAGACAATTCCCCTATAACTCACTATGACCTATCAGGAACTCAAGCACCCCTAATCACACCTGCCTCAGGGCACTCAGTGTCTGGAGGATCCAAGCCCCAGTGGGAGAAAGGAAAAAAAACACACACACACAGACACGATGCAGGGAGGCAAACCAGAAGCCCATCACTATAGACCAACTGGCCTCTCTAGGAACAAGGCTTCAGCAGTAGTTTTTTCTCTAATTGGCTTGCTTCCTAGTGTGGGAAGGAGTTCAAATCCCATCATCTCCAGTCAGCTGACTGGAGCTGATGGGATTTGGCATTTCAGTCTTCTAGAGTACAGCGCCAAAAAGTTCACACAATTGGAGAAAGTTTAATTCTTCCAACAGTTATTGATATCCATATAAATATTGGTAGTAGTCATAATAGCAGTAGTACTGTTAGTCATTTATTTGTTTGAGGGGATCAGAGCACCATGAATGTTTAGAACTCCTGCATTAAACCATAAACTATGGTTTAGAAACCACAGTCCTTGGGTTCACACAACATACTGAACATACTGAACCTAATCCAAACAAACTATGGTTTGTACAATGTGTTTTGTGATGTGGGCAAAAGCTTTCAAGAAAATACAGAAGAAGAAAATGGGTCTGATTATTTCCAGCATGGAAAACGAACATAAGCTGACCAAGCAAAAGCAGCAGAAAGTAATAATGGATGGACTGGTCAAAATGGGATGGAAGACGGCATGGCATCTGCATTGTAACTTGGGGAGGGGCAGTTTGTCCTCTAAGTGGCTGAAGAGAGCAAGGGCACTGATGTCTCTAGAGTGATGAAAGAGCTGACCTGGCTGGGGCAAGGCTGAACAGTTTAAATGGTATTTTGCATTAAAAAGTAAATAACTATGCTGCTAAAATTTGGCAGTTTCAATGTCAAGTAAATCGTTAGAACAAATTGGGCTTTGATGTTGAGGTACATCACAACAGAAACAAAATCCCCCCAAAATCACTTTTGTATAAAACCAAATGACAAATTAGAACAATATGTTTTCAATTAAATTAGATGTATTGATGTGTATTGATGTATACAGAGCTTACCAGACTAGACTTCAAAGTTATTTTATAGATCATATTTTACTTCATCATGATTGTTCTTTCCAGCAGACAAGTTAAATATTTTCTCTCACATGATAATCAGCAGAAAGTTCACATACAACAGAAAATTAAACAGGAAGTTTGCTATTTGAAAGATTTCCTTTTCAGACAGGATGAAGAGGGGAGGCGGAAAAGAGGAAAAAATGTGAAACCTATTATGGGAGGCACTCTACAGAACTAAGCAGATAACTTGATTACTTTTTAATTATGCTGCCAATAAATCCTGAAGATATTGTAGGTAGAAGATAATGTAGTTGATGTTTATAATATAATCCTGTCCCAAAATATTACTTTGTTTCCTTAAAAAAGATAACTTTATCCATACGCAAAACCATATTCTGATTCTAGCAAAACAAACCTCTGTCCAGAAATTGACTGTATAAAATCAGTGTTTTTAAAATTGTCTGTTTTATGCTTTTTTAAGACTTACTCAGACTTGTTCAAAAACTAAGTCAAATTAGCAAACTGGCTTATTAATAACTAAATTGCAAGCCACAGTTAAAAAACATAGTGGTTAAGTTCACACAGTACATTAATCCAAAATTTAAAAACATTCACTTTGGTTTACTGTGATGTGTGCATCTAAGCCACAGAGTTGGACCCAGACTCAATCAAAGTAGACCCATTGAAATGATGCCTTAAATGCCATTGAGTAACAGCACATGCTTAAGTACAAAGGAGCATCTTAAGTGGCATTAATTTAAATGGATTCACTATATAATTAGGTTGAATTCCCTGTCATGTTTTTTTCCCAATAATCAGTCACCAACCATTACCAAAACAAGATTTAAGTAGGAGGATTTCAAAGGGGAGTAAGAGAAGAAAGGGTAAATGCTACATGTGGCTTTAATATTATACAGATGCTGTAGATCAACCACCCCCTTTGTACTATTTTACTCTTTCCCTGGTTACCCCCCACCAGAACCCAGGGCAGTATAGAGATTTTAGAGCCTTGAAAGTTGAAATTCCATAGCTAACACCTCCCTAAACTCAGCAAACGTGATTTTCTTTTTCAGTGCGTGAGCGCTCAGAGAAGTTACCTGCCAGGAAATGACCTTTTAAAGGAAGCCGAGATTTCAGCTTGTTTGTTTGAAACGTTACTCTCCTCCGTTTACACATCAACTAAGTCAGTCCAGTCCACCAGAAATCCAAGATGCGCTCCTAAGCTACTGCATCCCTTTCCAAATGTTGCTGGCCTCGACGCCTCAAAGCGGCATCTTTTCACATTAGACCCCGGAGATTTATTTCCTTCGCTCTTCGCTGGCAAGCTTGGCCAGGGGGAGAAGGGGGAGGGGAGGCAGGGCAATTCTTTGTGCACAGCAAACAAGCCAGGAAAAGGCCGGGGAGGGGGTGGGGGGAATGTAACTCACCGACACCAAAAACTCCAAAGTGTTCACGTAGTCGCGCTCCGTCTTCAGCAGCTCATTCAAAACGCACACCCGCAGGCGTAGCTGCTTCTCCGGATCCTTCCCGCTCTCGCCTTTCCCTTCCCCTTTGCTTTCTTCTGTCATTATTTCCCCACCCCACCCCGCAAAAGAAGCGCAGCTACAACTTTTTTCCTTCCGCCTAAGGCGGCCGGTAGGAGTCGGGAAAGGCCCCCGCGACCTCCCCCAACGAAGTTCAGAACAGAAAACAGCCCAAGCGCCCGCGCGCTTCCATTAAGGGCGAGAGGGCATCTAAGCAGCTGAGACAGGCTCCCACGGCTAGGCAGCAACTTTCCTCTTCCCGCCCACCAGTAAGTGCTCTTTTCCAGTAAGGAAGAGGGACCCTGCCTGTAGGAAACGAGCGGCCTCCTCCGTAGAGCAAAGAGGTTTGGAGGATCGCGGCAGGAGCAGCCTTTGGACATTAATCAAACGCGTTGCATCCATGTGACTCCGACCCCTTCCGTCTCCCGCGCCAGATCTCAGGAAAAAAGAGAGGAAGCCCAACCTTGGGAATGGTTGCGTGCCAGCAACGGCTTGTTTGACACACAAGCCTGTGTGCGCTTGAGTTTGTTCTGCGCTAATTGGAGATCTCCCAGTTGAGAAGCTACAGCTTTAAACTGCCCCAAAAAAGTTGAGCTGAATTCTGAATTCTGGCCCTGAACGTATTGTTCTTGGTGTTTCAGTCACCTCCTAAGTCCTGCATATTCATAGTCATATCCTGCATATACACCCACATATTCTTCCCCATCTCAGGTAAGTATAATGTGAAAGTCATGCAATGATAGATATAAATTGGGGGATAAACATCATACATGCCACTTACAGCCAGTTACCAAAATTATTCAACAATTTATGCTGCTGAATGTATTTATTATAGCAAAAGCCATACCCCCCCAAAAAAACGAAAGAGAAATTGATAATAGTTATAAGTCCATCTGTTATAGTAATAAAATATGTCCCATCAAACATTTTATGAAGGTACAGGCTATCACACAGGTTAAATCCATCCTGTTGAATCCATCCTAACATTCCAGATCTTTATGCCTTTGAGTTAATATCTACACAAACACCTAAGCATATTCACCCAAACATACACAGGTTTCCTACTTGTCATTTATATGCTTCATTGGTGCAAAGAACAGATTATTCATTTACATGTTGCACTCTTACCTTACCCTTCAATCACAAAGCATTTCCTGGCAGCTTGGAAAGATCAACCTGCTATTTCTCAGAGGTGTGGTGGCCTCCCTTTCAGTGGATGTGTTCATGCAAAGGTCAGATAGCCATATATTGTGGAACTAAATTCAACAGGTTTTACTTCATAGTTCTGCAAAATAATATGAATCATCATCATCATCATCAAGTTTTAAACTAGGCCTAAACAACTATCAGCACTAAGTTGTCCTTAAGTGAGGAAGCAGCACTACTAAGGAAAGAGACCTTTCGTCAGAGAAGATAAGATTTGTGGTCAAGGCTCTATTCCTGCATCAAGGATACTGTTAACAATTTCTTTAACAATGAAATGCTGCAGAAGAAAAAAAAATAAGCTCAGTACTTCAGCTGAGGGAAATAAAAATGGTGCCATGGTTCTCCCTTAACTTTTTGTAGATTTAACAACTTATTTCTGTGTTCACCCACAGCAAATACTGCTGAGACCAGTTAGGTACTGAATTACAGTTCTCATAATCCCTGACCATTGGTTATGCTTGCTGGAGTTGTAAGCTATGGTAATTCAGCAACTTTGGGATGACTGCGGGACCCCAAACCCTGATTTAAGAAGAGATCTAGTGGATGTCTTGTGATAATACAAGGAGTAAAAACCAAAAATGGTCCTGTTTGCTTTTGAAGTTGTTTAATACTGGCAGAGTTAGGTAAAAGAATGTGTGACTGCAAAGTTATAGCTGTTGTGCTGCTCTGGCACAATAATTGAAGATTCAGTCTTGCTGGGGATTTTCTCACCTATCAAATGCAGCATTAAACAGCATTAGCATTTATTAATATTATAGGATAAGTGTTTGTGGTGTGCAGAGTATGCTACCAGAATATCAGATTCATGTTTTCATTGAGATGCTTACAATGAAGTGCATTCCAATGTGCTTACCCTCTCACATGTACTTGGTGAGCCAAAACACTAATGCCTCTCTCAATAGCAAATAAACGAGGGTTTATTCAAAGACAGCTTGTGAGCCACCAGAGAAAAGGCAAAGAACAAGAACAGTCAATCCTCTGTTTTCTTCATTTTAATGTGTATAGTTGAGGAAAAACCACACCACAAATTGTGTCAGGAGCCAGGACATAGAAAAGCAATTATTTCCTGTGAAAAGGAAAGTTATATAAGATATGAAGATGGTGTGCATATGTATACACATGTGTACAAAATAAAAGGCATTCAGCAATACTTATCCAAGCTTCTTTAATCATGCTTGTGTAAAAGAAACTTCATTCTTTAGACAGTAAAACTGGGGTACCCAACCTTTTGGGTCCAGTGAGTACCTTTGGAATTTTGAGAGCACATTATGGGTACTTACAAAATAGTTACCATGGTGAGTGTGGCCAATCACTGAACACCCTTACACCAGAAGGCAAACAAAGCATTTAGTCGTAGCTACTCACAAGTTTTTTTTCTTAAGAATACCTACAAAATCTATGTGAGGTACACAAGCAGTGCTGGATATAAAAGTTATGCTTGAGGACAGTGTACTGCTGCAAGCTATTCCATTTCATTTTTTTTAGTTAAAAGAGTTTTTAAAAATCAAATTAAGTAGGGCAGGGAGCTTCACAACTGCTAAATAACATATCTATAGACATTCTGTCAACCTGTAGTTCCAATCTGGAGATTCAGAGTATAAAATGAAGACACTGTAGACTTTTTTTTCCTAGTCCAATATGATAGCCTTGGCATTTCAGTATTTCACCCAACCTAGTAATCATCACATACATTTTAAGACCAGATGCAAACATTTCCTTTGTTTGCAAAAACCTTTGCTTAATTGTATTTCAGGATGGTTTATAATTTCAGTCTGTATTAGCTTGTAACATAGACATTGATCCTATACTAAAAAAGATATAATAATTTAGATTATACACACTGCATTTTAATAAACTCTAGCAAACATCCTGAATCTGGCTCTGTATTTGGTACTCTGTTTTCTTATTGTCTATCTTCCTTCCTTCCTTCCTTCCTTCCTTCCTTCCTTCCTTCCTTCCTTCCTAAAGCTCAAGGCAACATATGTGATACTTTTTCTCCCACTAACAACTGAGATGGGTTAGGCTTTGAGTGATTGACTCAAAGCCATCCAGCAATCTTCAAGAGTGAGAGAAGGTTTTAAAATGGGTCTCCAAAGTTCCCACCAATAAATTTTGCTATGTTGATAAAAAAATCATCTTCCACTTCTCTTTTTGGATATGGTTTCCCATTCTTCCAAGAAAAGGTAAAATGTTCTTTATTCAAAAGAGTTGCATTTGGGGAAGAAACATTTAACCACAGCCTCCATGGTAAGACACCCTCCCATAAGATACCTTCTTCAAGACAACTGGTCTTCAAAAAGGCTTCTGATGACTCCTTCATGAAGGATGCGGTTAGAGAAGAAAGGTTGACCCTACTCTTTTTGCACATTTTGACCATTTCCCTCCAATCATACCATAGCAATCATATAATAAAAGGTATTTTCCATCTAATTGTCTCACACAGAAGAAAGTCAAAATAAATTCTCTCTCTTCCCTGTACCGCAATTGCCGTTAGTTTATCCCTCTCCCAGCAATATGTCTAGAAAAAACTCTGGCATTAGCTACAATCAGAGGCTTTTTTCAAACCAAACTGCTATAAAGGTAAACAAGAAAAGAATGCAGCTCTCTGGCTAAAAAGCTGCCTCACTGCTGTTTTAAACTAGCCGAAGTTACCCTCATGTAAAATATGACAAACTGGTTGGCTTAAAACAGGAATTGAGCACTTGTGATTCCACCCTTACATCTGAGCTGAAGGAAGAGGAAGGCAGAAAAGCTCATGCAGACTTGAGACTTGTTGTTCATTCCCCAAAAACAACAGCTTAGTGTTTTACATCTAAATGGCCTGAAGTCTTACAGACTTCAAATGTATTGTAACTGATTTCATAGTATGTCCAACCGATTCATCCAGCGCCCTCAAAATGTCATCTTAGTGCTGTACTAAATATTTTACTATTAATGCCAACTTCTGAAACTCTGATTTAACTTGTTCTGTTTAATTGCTGTGATTAGTTTAATTCTATTTATAGCTTATCACAGTTATATAAGTCCTGCAATATGCATTTTATCACTCCCACATAAGCCTATAATGTCCATAAACCTACGAGTCCTCCTTAATCAAGTGATCAGCTGTTTCAACTGCTGAGATTAAAAATCTGATAGTGCATCTGAAAGCTGGAAAAGTTCTAGTAAAAGTGATCATATTATAGCCAAGCTGGTTAAAAAAAATATTGGCCTTATCTTTTACTTACCTCCATAAAAAGAACCTTATATCCAGTGTTAGGGGATCAGCGGTTATCATACCTATATTCATATACCCTGTCTGAGGAACAATCACATTTTGAGCAGAGCAATCTTAAAGTCTGATATTGCTACACATGATGGAAAATTTTCAAACTGAAATTAAAATTAATTTATGCAGAGAATTAATTTTGTTTTACTTTAAGAACTTACCAAACCATATCTTCAAATAAGAATAGGCCTTTTTTGACAGTTAAATACTTTTAAATCTATAGTCTATTTTAAACATGTTTATTAAACTTCAGTTATGGGCAAACAGTTTGCATAAGCCTGTTGAATTAATTGTTAATGCATCTAGAATTAGACTGGGTTCCTTTTCATTAACATATTGGGGGGTTGCCTCTTAATGCAGAGGCAAGGAATTAGGAAAAAAAGAATTAGATATACATATATAAGAATAGCTGAGATAATGTTATAAAGCTTTTCAATTATCCTTTGTGACCTATCTTGACTAAGCTTTCAGCTCTATATACACCTAGTTAAAGGTATGCTCCTTTGAAATTAGTGCAACATATTTCTAAGCAAACAAAATCCACTCTAGATACCTAGAGAATATCCAGAATATCCACTGAAATTCATTCTAATTAAGAACATCTCAGATTCATATTTTCATTTTGGAGAAATTCTATTTGTTTTATCCAATATAAGATAGGTTGGTGAAAGTTTGCAAAATAAACTCTGTGTAGTTGCACAAATAAGTGGCCAAATCAGTACATCTTTAGATACTCATTTCCTGTCTGAATTTTGAAAATCTAATGCAACTGAAATGCATTAATATAAATTTTTGTGTCCCAGCACTGAGTTTTATATTTTCTTCCACAGGGCTGAGAAAATATGGCAGAATACAGTATTTTAATAGCAGTAGAGGTATTAGTACACTTCACCAAAACACTTCTGTTTATTCACCCTATGTAGTGAAATGTTATATATTTACCATTTGCTATAAGAGTCTCTTTCAAATTTACACTAATGAAATGGTTGATACTGAATTTAATTTCTTTCAAGAGTTAGCTTGTCCTGTTTCTTCATTAACATTTTTCAACCAGCCTTTCTCTGGGCTTTTCCAGTTAATTCCTGTTCAATTAATGCATTATACAAATGATGGTTGGTGCTCCTGTGTGGTTCATGGAAACCAGAAATGAAATCCTAATTTAATAAATATTAATAAAGACTATACATGTTATCTGGACGGTGTTGTGGCTAAGTTCATACACTTGATATCAAAGGTAACAGAAGAATGGTAAAGTTATAGCACAGAAAATGTTAATAACAGAATTTCAGAAAGATTTCCTTACTGAAACTTGCAAAATGTTTGAGATAAGTGGGTTGCAGATTTTGCTCAGATAATTAAACTTTTTTCAAATGACAGCTTCTGACCCTTACAGCTCTATCCAGTTAACACTACATATATTGGGTGAAGGATTATTACTGTATTGTTCTGTTCCAGATCAAAAGAAGAAAGTTCTTCCAACCACATCATTTCCCCAACCTTGCTTCTCCTTTTTGCAAAATTGCTATTAGCTCCTTTTTGCAAAATGAAGACCTGTATTCTACCTATGCCCAGCAGATCAAGTAGCAGCTTAGGAGAGATGATTCAGATCAAGCAAATGACTCAGTGCTACTAGCGTAGTGGCCAAGGCTACAAATCAGGAGACTGTGAGTTCTAATCCCCCCTTAGACACAACGCCAGCTGGGGGACCTTGAGCTAGTCATTCTCTCTCAGCCTAGGAAGTAGCCAGTGGCAAACCACTTCTGAAATCTTACCAAGAAAACTGCAGGGACTTTTCCAGGCAGTCGCCAGGAGTCAAAACAGACTCGAAGGCACCCCCCCCCCAAAAAGGGGGGAAGGAATACCAAGATTGAATACTGTCACCTTATTTATTAACTTACATGCAAAATACATCTTAAAAAATCTTTGAGTAGAAGAAACAAATTGGAATTAACATAGATGGGAGAAACATCAACAACCTCAGATATGCTAATAATACCACTTTGATGGCAAGAAGCAAGAAAGACTTAAGAAATCTGATGCTGAAGATGAAAAATAAGAGTGCAAAAACCAGAACTCTGTTCAATATTTAAAAAACCACCTTAATATTACTGTATGTCAACAGATGATGCCAATCCAATGCAAATGGGTAGAGAAGAAGGTGAAGTGAAGAGCCGATCTAACTATTGCTATCTCACTTTTGTAATACGCTTGCACTAGGGACAGAGGAGATAAGCAAAATTGCTATTGAGCCGGGGCAAAGACCTGAAGGTAGCTTTGTGATTGGACCATGCCACCACTCAGGGGACATGCGTCATGTCTCAGGCACATATAAAAGCTCCCGATACCTCCATCGTGTGTGGGTCATGCGGTTTCCCAAGTGAAGCCTGTATTGAGCACCCAGCCGTTTGTTTGATCAAATAAACTGTTGTTGAAATTAAATACATGTTGTCTGAAGTGTCTGCATTGGGAAGTAAAGGTACTTCAGACGTTGGGACCCTACAGAAGTACAACAGACCTTCTCATCTTAGGCTTAAATATTCCACAGGGACAGTGATTTTAGCCATGAAATAAACAGACAACTGGTGTCTGCTACTTCGGTGAAAGACTATAACAAGTCTAGACAAAATATTAAAATGCAGAGACATTGCACTGACCACAAAGGTATTTATTTTCAAAGCTATAGCCTTCCCAGTTGTAATATATGGCTTTGAAAACTGGATCATCCTAAAGGCTGGAGAAATCATTGAGTACTGTAGAGGATCACAATAATAACAAATAATTCAGTACTATATGAAGTAAAATCAGTTTGCTCTCTGGAAGCACTAACAATGAAGCAAAAGCTTAGCTATTTTAGAGACATAATGCAAAGGCATTACAGGAGAAGAGTCTGCTGCTTGGAAAATCATAGGCAATTGAAAAAGAGGCTAACTAAAGACATGGTGACAACACAAGCGTAAGCTCACAAGAGCTCAGAGAAGCAGTTACTGACAGAGAGTCTTGGCAAAATTTTGCCCGTATGTGTCATGCGCTGCCTACCTCTGAATAATGCTCAGACACTGGCTCGGTGGAACAGGCTCTGGTTTATTCACAGCGCAGGTACAGCATCGGAAAAAAGCTGAGAGTGACAGGAGCGCGCCGGTGCGGGGTTTAAATACCCCGCGCCGGTCAGCGCCCCCTCACTCGCGGTCACGTCACCCCCCTTTGTCCAACACGTTGACCTGCCGGTGGGCGAGGGGTTGCGAGGCCCCGCTGGCGTTCCGGGATCGCCCATCATCGGTTTCTCTATTCCTCCGGTGATTGCTGTCAGCTGGGCGATCTCCGTTGTATTAGCGCTAATGGCTTGGGTGTGCTCCGCGATCCGTTTAGCTATTGTTTCTTGACCTACAGTCGTTGTGAGTTGATGGCTACTTATCTTGAGCCCCTTCCCCTGTTTCCTTGCTATTGTCATGTGTGCCATTGCGCTGATGACTTCAGCTCAACGGCACTCATGACAGTATGGTTACGAAGGATCAGAAATAACTGAACAACAATGTTGAGATAAAATTATGAAAAAGTCTAGTGATTCCATAATAGAGCTCTTGCATCTTACCTAGCTTGCCTTGAAGAGAATGCATGAAGTTTGGCTGTACTGCAAACAATGTACATTTTTCAACATGCGTAGAATTATATTTCCAGAATATCTTAAAGGCACAAGCTTGAATTACTAGCTAAACTTTGCAGACACTGCAACAATTTTTCTAAATAATATATTGCACAGCAGAAATAATGGAGACATGGTGTAAGTATACTTTAGGGTACACTTTATGGAATCTTTATGGAATCTTATATCTAACTAAGATTCATTGCTTCTTCCTCCTCTACCCCATGTTAGTATAACAAATGTGTGGATCCAGCATAATTATCACCATCCTTATTTCTATGCAGACAAAATATAGGGAAAGAACCCATGCAGGATTTGAGCATTAACTTCTTTGGTAATTTATATCTTTTTATTTCTTGAGACAAATTCAGATCAATTTTAAGATCCACAAACTGTCCCTTACATTGGCAGCCATGTTATTGCACTTTATACCCAGAAAATCAAATTAATAATGTTTTCAGATTTTTCTTCAGTTAACAAAATTCTTTAAAATTCCATGACTGTATAGAGTATCACACTTTCATTATTTCTGTATACTGAATCATTTATTCCTGACATTATTATTTTGCCATTTGAAATAATGATTACATATCAAAGTCAGCATCCCTAATTGGCCAACTGCAATACTTACCAGCATGATTCATATTTATTGCACATGGAACACTTGATTCAGCAGTACATTCAAGGATGCATAAAAAGTATTTTCCTTATTCAATGCTAGAAAATGTAGACAACAGCTTATAAAATTCTATGCTGTTAAACTTAGAAATAAGGATGAATTCATGTGCAACACAATCATTAGATTCCACCCTAATCATCCAAAATTATATTAACAAACCAGAAGATTGTTACTGATTTCTACATATACAACAAACTAAATTCATTAACAACAGCAGACACAGATCTAAAACACAAGTTTTCTTACATAATGCATATTCAAGAGAAAATATAAGCATAACTACTCATCATATTAAGCTTTATAAACATCAATATATCATACAAGTAAAAATATGTAGAATCCAGTGTGGGTTAACCACATGCATATTCAAAGTAATCAACATGTGTGTCTTTAATAATATGAAATATGTTGGGTTAGTAGTTAACCTCTATTCAACCCATGTAGTCCCAGCAAATATCATCCTAAAACTACTATCTGTAGGAAGAGACACCATTAATGGCTTTGGGAATTTTTTTTCAGTTAATCTCTCTGACATCCCTTACAGTTCTGATGCTGCTACTTTCACGAGGAGGACAGAGAATTTCATTATTATACATGCAACCACTCTCATTATTTGCATTTACATAATACAACAACTAACTTTGGCTCTAAAGGAATAGTAATAATAATAATAATCCCCCAGCAAGGCACTGCGTTGACATGGTTGTGGGGCTTGCATGCTCTGAGGAAGATGAGAGCTATGACAGAGGTTCAACCATACTGGGCAGGTCTAATCAAAGGACCCAGACAAAGAGTGCCTCTCCCATAAACAATATGGTGAGACGTAACTTACAGAAACCTATGCTGGATCAATTGTCACCCAAGTCAACAAGGACCGTGCTTGGTGTTGGAGCTCCTGGACATCTGGTGACAAGTGGGCTAGAGGACTCAGGACTGTTGGCTGAGCAACCAGGGTCAGCAGCTGCAGGACTACTGGAAGAAAAGTTGCTTACCCGTTGCAAATATCCAAAGTAGCAACAATGGTGCATTGGAATATCTGCAAGAAATACCACTTTTCTGCAAGCAAGAACTGGTGGGACCACAGAATAGACGAAGTAATAGAAAATGAAGAAGCTAAAGTGCTCTGGGACTTTAGAATTCACACAGACAAGCATCTGCCGCACAACACCTCAGACTTAACAACTGTTGGTAAGAAAGACAAAAAAAACTCTGGATAGTGGACATTGCAATACCTGGAGACAGCAGAAGAGAAGAGAAAGAACTGGAGAAAATCACAAAATATAAAGACCTGCAAACATAAGTAGAACGACTGTGTCAAAAGAAAGCAAAGATAGTTCCAGTAGTAATAGGCAACTTGGGTTCAATTCCAAAACATCTGGAGCACCACTTGAATGCCATCGGCACTGACAAAATCACCATCAGTCAGTTGCAAAAGGCAGCCTTACTTGGAACAGCTTACATCCTGCGACATCCTTTAATACTATTAAACAGCAACATCTGCCTATCCCAGGTCCTTGGGAAATTCAACAGGTGGACATAAATGCCAAATTCAGTCTAAACATCTGACAGACTGTGTAACCAACCATAATAATTTTATCCTGCCTTGTTAATTATATCAGGAGGGGGGTGGTGGGGAGAGAGAGAGATCAGAATTCTATTTTTTGTCCTTCCTGATTCTTTCTGAGTGTTAGGGCTAGATTTAACAAGGACAGAAACAAAAAACCTAAGATTAGAAGAATCCAAAAAAGTAACAATGCATAGTTTCAACTCTTGCCCAAAACTGAGAGGTTCTCAGCCTGTTATGGCACATAGGCTGGAGAAAGAAGTTTAAGATTTGAATCATGACTCTACTATAAATGTGGCTTGCATTTTTTTGTTTGGTAGTTGCTGGATTTCCTTTTTAATGGCTTTCTTGGTTCTTTCAATAAATCTAACTTATCAAAGAGCTACATCCTTAAATAGTTGTAGTATCAGTTGGGAGAAATTGATTTCAAGTTTCATTCTGTCTCTTATTATAACATTCTCTGTGACAAACCTGTTCTAGTATGTACTCTGGTTGAAATAAAGGCTAAATTTCTGTTACAACTTTGATTAATTCACCTAATTGTCAGTTGTGTAGAAAAAACTTTCCAAGAGCTGAATGTACGTATCCTTCCAAGCCACATTAAAAAAAAAGTACATGACAAAAGGCAAGCATCCAGTGAGAGAATGTGGGGAGTATGGGAAAGTAATGAGAGAGTAGACATTAACAATCAAAAGACAGAAGGCAAATCCCTTGTCATCCTCTTTAATCCCTTGCAATTTAGCCAAGGTGGCAAGAAACCTGGGAAGAAACATTTCAAATCATTTAAAGAGACCCACCTTAATTTACGCACTAAAAATGAAGGTTGGAAATTCTGCTTAGATTTTTCCAAGATTCTGCATTCATCCCAAGACTAACAGTAAAGATACTTACTGAAGTCTATGTAGTTTTTGATCTTGCCTAGCTGTGTGGGGCTTGACATATCCATTTCACATATGATATAATAATAATATAGTAGTAGTAATTATTATTATTATTTATTAAATGTATATGCTGCCCGACTCCCAGCAACTCTGGGCAGTTTACAATTGTTAAAAATATTTAAAAACAAAGAATAATAAAAAAACAGCACAAAACAAAAGAACAAAAGGTGGCAGAGAAAACAAACACGGAGGGGAACAATGAAAAGGAAGAAATCTGTTATAGCAGAGGAAAAGTGTCCACTTTGTACTTTTAGCTGAGATTATACTACCATAAACCAGAACATTAATTCAAACACAGCACTTCATTTTGCTTTTTATACTGCTTTTATACTGTCAATTTTAAAATGGTTTTAATGGGCAATATCTCCCATGCTAGAGGAACCCTGAGCCTAGATAACAAAAATACAGCTATTAGTCTCAAGCTTGTTTGTACTGCAGTCCAATTTTATAGGTCCCAAGAGGACTATTTACATGGTGTTTTGCATGTGTACCATTCTATTATTCCTTAGTGGTTGCAACAGAAGTACATGATTTCTGTGGAATTTCTGTTTCTGCCATACTACTAAATAATGGAAGGTTAAGGAGGGAGTAATCTAAAACTATGTTTCCAGAATAACTCAGAAGAGATGGATTATTCATTCTGGTCTGGAATCTGGTTTGTTTCTACATGTAAAAAAGGAGATAGCCCACTTTCATCTGCAGTATGTTTTGCTCAGTTATTTTTAAAAACTCACAATTTGTAAATAGGACTCATTGCATAGCTGAGTCATGCTGACAAATTCTTCAAATGAAACTCAAGGAATTCCAGGAACTCTCTACAATACTGCAATACAAGTGGTAGACTATTGAATAAAGATTTCCTGTGGAAGTACTGAATCTTTTGCTTAACATAAGTATTTCCCATTTGGTCACATTAATTTTGTGTTTCATGTATAGAAGCTACTTCAAGGTTAAGATGGAATGACTATAAAAATACATTCTTCATTTTGGTCAAACTGAGATACCGATTTATAAAAAAGTAGGAATTATGCGTGGGTTGATCTGGAGCCTGGATGATCATAAATTTTAGTGTCATTCTGGCCCTATGATCTTAGGTATATAGAGGAGGTCAGCAACCCCTTACTCCAGGGGAACATTTTGAGTGTTGGGCAAAGGCTCCCCTGGCCATGGCTGCCACCTGCTCTTCAAGCAGAAGTCATAAGTCCAGGAGAACCCCCAGGTTCCACACTGGATCTGTCTGGGGCAGTGCAACCCCATCCAGAACCAAAGATGGTAAATTCCTGGATACCAAGGAGCCCCCAATCCACAGCCATTCCATCTTACCAGGATTCAGCTGAAGCCTGTTGTTCCCCATCCAGACCCCTACAGCCTCCAGGCATCGAGAGAGGGTTGTCACAGTATCACTTAAGTCACTTGGAATGGAGATGCATAATTGGGTATCATCAGCATACTGATGATACCTCATCCAGTGGTGACGGATGATCTCACCCAGCAGTTTCATATAGATGTTAAAAAGGAGAGGAGAGAGTACTGAACCCTGTACCCCGCACAGGAGGGGTCATGGGCTGGATCTCTCGCTCCCTAGCAACACTAATTGGGACCAGCCCTGGAGGAAGGAGGTGAACCAGCACAAAACCGCACCACCCACCCCCAACTCCCTGAGCCAACCCAAAAGGATACCATGGTCGATGGTATTAAAAGCTGCTGAGAGGTTAAGAAGAGCAAGGATGGATGCATTGCCCCCATCCTGCTTCCGCCAGAGATCATCCAAAAGTGCAACCAATGCTGTTATATTTGTTTAATATAAGAATAGTTCTACAAAGTTTTAACTGTTTTGAATAATACACTATTCTGCCATTATTTGGTTTTCCTTTTAAACTCTACTGGACCAATGACTGCAAACATTTTATAAAATCAGTGGTAGAGAGTAACTAGACATTTACCTACTTATACAGTATTTATATCCTATCAATCCTACCAGCAACATTTATTCCCACTGCTCCAGGGACCAATATCCCTAATTATTACAGTACTCTATTCTTCTTTATGCCTAAATATAAGGAACTCTAGGAATTATCATTTTAGCGGAATAAGACACATATGGCACTGCCTCTCTGCCTCCCAGACTGTAAGTTCTAGTTTAAATATACCAATATATGCCACTAATGATCAGCTACACTAAATCTCACAAGATATGGACAATGTGGAAATTGGTTTCTGCAAAAATTTTCAAGCACCATCTAATTCTTTTTTCCGTATGGAAATTGAATTAATGACCTCTGTGGATCTTTCTGGATTGCTGGTTCCAGGGAAATGTTATTTGTTTTTCTCCTTCCATGTCTTCATGGGAAAATCAGCTGGTGCTACTGCCCCCCTATTTGTCATGACAGCAGATAGTTTTAGTTGGTGAAGAACAATGAAACAGCGACAGTATAGAAGCTCATGCCTAAGAAAAAGGATCTACGTTACACAGGGGCTCCTCTTCACAAATTCACAGCAATCAAATGTGATAATTACCATCAGTTTAAATAGTCTTTAAAAGTCTGGACAAATTAATGGAGGATTATGCTATTACCAATTCTTAGTTTAACAATTGTATATTGGCTGTATACTCTCTCTTGAATTAGAGGCAGCATACATTAGAGAGCAACAGCAGAAGAGAACTATCATCCATGTCTATGAACTCCCTAAATGCATTTAATTGGCAACTGCCTGACATAGAAGTCTGAACACAGAGTTAAATGTATGTTCTTATGGCAAAATAGGGATATTAAACCTGGCTCTGTGATTGTTTCAGAATGTTGTCATTTTATCTTTGAATTTGGACAATGTTTGTTAATTACTTTGTGCTCAGAAATTAGTACAATTGTAAATGCAGTTCAGGCATAAGGTTTTTAATGGAATGTACTCTTTATTTCTCACTATCTATTTAGTAGCTGTATTTAAATGAGAAATACATTTGTGAGGAAGATCATGTTAGTGTGCTTATTTATTCAGTTCAGTAGAATAAAATATGCACTTACTCTTTTTCCCTTGACATTCATTGCATTGCTATTTTGACATCTGAATTCTCAGTATAATGAGATTTCCTGATTAAAAAAATTCTTTACTCAGTATCATTTCTTTTTCTTCACAAGGTTTTGTGAGTAAGGCAATAACTCATTTCTGGAATCTGCCACGTTACCAGTGTAACATTATTAACCTTATTTTTATTCTTATTTAACAACAGTTTTTGAATGTATTTCAGTGCGTATGTGTCCAAAACTTCCATTTATTATTAATTTATTTCTAGACTGACTCCGCAGTATGCAGTATTAGAATGCATGTGTATCCTGTACTTTACCTGTTGTCTGTCATTCTTATGTTTTACACGCTGCTTAATTTTACAATATTGAAATTGTCTTTGGAAAGATATGTAGTACTTTTACCACTTTTGCATTTCTCCATCTGACCATCCATGCACAGCTTGTAGGAAAAAAACAGTGCTCCAGGATATTAAGAGTGCTTATCAATAGGACATTTTAAATGTAATTCTTCATTGTGAAACAAAAACTTTAAAAGCTCTGAGTTGAGACTTCATAAACTGCTATTTTATATGAATAAATATTTTTAATGAGAAAGTATACATGCTCTTACTGTGAAAAATCTCCAGAGAAAATCAGAATTTTCCTCCTCTTGAAGGAGGAAATGTGCATGCACAGATCATAGAGAGGTAACTGGAAAGTTGTGTGCAAGGATATACGGCTGTTTTATATCCACTGTACTGTACAGAAATAAACCTGGATTTGGTGCCACATATTAAGCAACAAGAGGAAGGAACCAATCTGAGTGACTTTGAACATGTAAAATTGTGAAATGTGGTACATTTTAGTTACATGCATTAAAACTTACTAAGCGTCTATAAAAATGTTTGGTTGGCCCTTAAAATACAACAACTTCTGGAATAAAATCAAAGAAATCATCAAGGAGGAATGTGAAAAGTGACTGCCAAAGACCAAACAAGCAGAAAACAGCAAACTGGACCTCAGAACAGACAGTGGAAATTACTAAGAACAGAAGAAAAGTGAAAGCCAAGACAGACAATGGTCTCAGCAAGGAACATAACAAAGGATTTTATGAACTGTTAGAAGAGTTAACAAGCAGTATTACAACAATATCTGTAAAGACACTGAAGATGGAAACAGCCATGGAAAAACAAAAAAGTCTTTCAAAATATCTCTGAACTCAGAAGGAGGTTCCTCAAATTGGTATGCTAAAGAATGCCAATGGACAGATAGAACTGATTCAAAGAAAAGAAAGATGGAAGGAATATACTGTACAGAGATGACAACAGGCAAGATACCTTAGAAAATACTGTAGTCCCTACTTACAAGAACCTCTAGTTCTAGAAGATGAAGTTAGATCCGCACTCCGGTCCTTACCAAGTCAAAAGACTACAGGAAGTAATGGGATACCTAAAGAAATATGGCAAACAACAGAGGAAGAATCAGTAAAGGTTCTAACCAAGCTATGCCAGCAAATGTGGAGAACAACATAGTGGCCAAAAGATTGAAAGAGGTCAATCTACATTTCAATACCAAAAAAAAGGAGACTTAACAGAGTGTGCAGACTATCATACAATATCCTTACTTTCACATGCCAGCAAAATAATGCTTAAGATCATCCAATGCAGATTAGAGTCCTACCTGGAAAAGGAGATGCCAGATGTTCAAGGAACATTGGAATGTGCTTAGAAAAATGGGAAACCTATATACAGGTCACGTAGCCATAGAACAGACAGAACTTAGTGAAACAGACTGGGTCCAGATTGGCAAAGGAGTGAGACAAGGCTATACATTCTTCCCTTATTTATTCAACCTACAGTATATGCTGAATATATATTAAGGGAAACTGGATTTGAAGATGAGTGCAGTTTTAAAACTGGAGGAAGAAACATCAATAACCTGTGCTATGCTGATGACAGCACTCTGATAGCTGAAAATGCAAAGGATTTGCAAGCTCTAGAAAAAAATCAAGAAGCAAACTGAAAAAAATGGGACTAAAATTAAATATAAAGAAGACCAAACTAATGACAACAGGTACAACAACCAGCCTTAGAATTAACAATGAAGATAAAAAAGTGGTAATTACCGTAGCTTCTGCCTTTTAGGATCAATCATCAATAGTAACCATCAATAATAGTCAATAAATATGCCACAGAGAGCACGTGGTAGGCCAGCAATGAAAGATATTGGGGAAGAGATATTCAGATGCTGTGATGAATGTAAACCTATAAAGATTAGAATCATGCAGGCAATGGTTTTTCTTGTGACACTATGGAAGTGCAAGTTAGACTTTGAAGTAGCACAATAGAAAGAGTACTGACACCTTTGAACTATGGTGTCCTAGAAGACTCTTGAGAATACCATGGATAGCCAAGAAAGCAAACAAACAGATCACAGAACAAATCAATCCAGAAGTCTCACCTGAGGTGCAAATGACTAGATTCAAATTATCATATTTTGGATATATTATGTGAAGACTTAACTTCCTTGAGAAGTCAATAATGCTGGGAAAGATGGAAAGAAAGGAAAAAGGATTACCAGCAGCAAGGTGGATAGACTCAATTGCAGGTATCCACCACTGCTTTAGGTTATATTATGTATGCACAATTATAGTAGCTAAGATTCATTCATGATGCATCATAGCTTTTTTTTCTAAATGGAAATTACTCTAGTGAAGAGACAAAAGCAGATAATATTGTGTCTATTATAATGCAGTCAGCTAATTGATTGAAGTAATTGGCATTTGCATTCAATTAAAATGGTATTGTGTTTAAGGTTTTAGATTAGGACCAGGGATATCTGAGTTCAAGTCTAGCCTCATCTATGGAACCCATTGGGTAACTTTAAGCTAATTCCTACCTGTCAACCCAAGATACAGTGGAAGAAAATCCTGGAGGAATGAGTACAATTTACAGTGCCTTAAGCTGCTAGAGAATAGGCAGGAAATAAATACAATGAAAGAAAGAAAGGTTTCCTTTCTGTGAGGTACTTTTGCATGAGACTCTTGCCAAGTACATTTCTCATTCAAAAAATGGTCAGATCCAGATCAGCTTAATTTCATTTGAGTTTTGTGAGCTGTCAAACTATGCCCTAGGATGTACTTACCTTTATTAAGTGCTTTCTATTTAAATTAAAACTGCCTATGACTTTTCAGAATCCAATATTTCAATATCTTGTATTAAAGATGATTTGTCTTTGGCAAAACTTTTTCATTTATCATCAGCTGTGCCAAGGATATGTTTCTCCATTATTCTCATTTCTTGAGGTTTCTTCAGTCAATGTTCTCTCTTCTATTTGTTTATTTTACTTAGACAAAATGGCAGAGAAATTTCAAATGTAGTATTCATCAACATTCTGAAGAGTGCTCTTTTAAAGGCAACAGAGATATCTATTAGCAAGTTACACAGAACATAAGGTATACTCAAAAAATTATTTAATATTTTGAAAGCTTGCTTTCATAAAAAGTTGCAGTTGGAGAGCCTATTTCAAAAAGCACAGCTCTGATTATGAATATATAGCCTCAACTTTTATCTGATATTGAAATGTCTTCTTGCTCCATGAACTTTTCACTTCACAGCTGCATATTTGATAGATTAATTAATTTAAAAATTAATTTTTAATTTACTAATAAGATCATCTTGCTTTCTTGGACAGCATACAACTTGCCTCCTCCTATTGCACGCTGTATTTTTTATACTATAAAAAAACTAACTTGTTCATACAATATGAGGATGATTCCAGATGGACAGGTCCTAGTGCTATCAATCAAAATATACCACTATACCATTCTTCGCATTTTCCTGTGGTAGGCAATAGGGCATAAACATCAATGGGATGTTAGAGGTGTGGAAATCAGTGACTTATGGATCTCTGCAGGTCATTGATTTCTAAGAGTGACTGTATAAAAGCTCTTCTAGAAGCATACAATTCAACTTGTAGTAGCCAAAGTAGAAATCAGTATCTCTTTGCTTCCATCTCACTGATGGACAGCAAAGACAATTTATATAACCAAATTTTGTTGAATAAGCCATAAGTGGCTTCGCTTATACAGACCACAGTGATTGGGTTAACACAACGAGCTAAGCCAAAAACAAACTACAACTCAGTGCAACATCTCTCCCTCCATTCCTCTATCTCTTGTTCCAGAAAAGAAGACTAGTATTCCACAAGAAAGCATGCAAAAATAAAAAACGCCTGACTATAAATGTGAAACTCTTCTTCCTTCCAAAGTATAAGAGTGCAGACTTAGTTTCTAAAATGGACAGGAAGTGTGAAAGTGCTTGACTAACAGACTATACAAAAAGAATTAGTATTCCACACAATAAAATATTTGTTTCAAAGGACAATTTTTTAAAAAACTTTTATTTATTTATTTACTATCCCGCCTTTATTATTTTTACAAATAACTCAAGGCGGCAAACATACCTAACACTCCCTCCTCCTCCGATTCTCCCCACAACAGCAGCCCTGTGAGGTGGGTTGGGCTGAGAGAGAGTGACCGGCCGAAGGTCACCCAGCTGGCTTTCATGCCTAAGGCAGAACTAGAACTCACAGACTCCTGGTTTCTAGCCTGTTGCCTTAACCCCTACACCAAAATGGCTCTCCACAATGTCTTATGGGAGCTTATAGAATAATTGAACAGCAAAGAAGTGACTAACCCATGACAATATTTTGGACTTATAAGTCTGAAATGATTTTATTAATCTATAAAAGACCAAGCAATATAATCTAATTAGAGCCACCATATTTTTTCATTACTGTACTGTTGCAGCACACTGAAATTTCCATTCTGTTCTTCATCCAAAAGATAATTTTAACACTTTAAGTGGGTCATTTTCAGTGAGGTTTCAGTGAGGTTTCACTAACAGCCAGTAGAATGCATGGCAATTTAACCTCATTTTATCATTTTCTTATATTTTAATATATAGGCTAAAGAATTTCTGTTTATATAAAAGGCAGCTGATATTTGAATGGACTGAGGATTAATAAATACACATAAAGCATGGTTATTTTAGCAATCTAGGACATGGATATGTGTATTAATTCCAATCATACTAAAATAAATGTGGGGATAGGTAGAAATTATATTTCAGAAGCCACTGCAGTGGCAAGACATAGTTTGGAAAATTATACAAAGCAAGAAAGTTCAAGTAATAAAACATATGATGCTTTTCAAAAGTGAAACCTACAGAGAAAAGAAAAGAAAAGAGATAAACTATGCTCACATTTACACAAGGATTAGTAGATTTCAGAACAAGAGGTCTGTCATGGATAGTTGGAAAAATATTTGTTAAGCAACTCTCAAGTGTCCCAACTTTTTAAACTATAATTCACAGATGGGCAAATCTGCAAACTGTTTACATTCTTAAACACACATTGAGTTCAATTGCACCTTGACACTAACTGAGCAATCCAAAACAGATCTGGGGAGCAAAGCAATGGATTCACTGCCACATTGCAAGCCCATGTGGCAGTTAATAACATTACATCCCACATATCTGAATTTTGAATATTTAAACTGTGTTTTAAATTTTTTTAAAAATATTATTTTTTTTATTGACAATTATTGACAAACAATAAAAGAAAAAATAATCAACCTGGCAACATGTTGGATGACTTGTGAAATTGACAGTATTGACTGTCAATACAACATGAGTAACTGTGCAACTGATAGAAAAAACAGTCTGATAAAATGAACATATGGCTTTGCTATAATCATATAAATCAGTCTTTAGGGATGCTGTAGAATGATCATACACACCTCTGATGAATACATTGACAGCTTACACTATCTAGCAGCAGCATATAGAGAACTATATGGAGTTGAACTATGTGGTTCAATTCTGTTCAAACAGAAATTATAAGCAAATATTTTCCAGTATTCCTAATATCTACAAAGATTCATTAATATGATTTCCATTTAAGCCATTCAAGTCATTCATTAAGCATTATAAAATTATAAGCTTCTCCTCAACTAAGCAAAATACTCATGTTTTCTCTATTACAGGATGTCCTGAGATGAAATAAGATGTTTTCTAAACATTCTTTGAAAAGTCAGTCTGAGGCTTACTTCAGATATGAAGATCAACATTCTGTTTACTAGAAAACATCCATCCATCAACCAAAGCCATATGCAAAGTAATGATTCTTGCGGATGGACGTTTACTTAGAATTAAGGAACAACATGGTACTGGAGAGATGTTCTGCCAGGAAATTGTGATCATAACAAAGTTCTCAAATTGTTTACACACTCCATACCCCAATCCCTGTATTCTTTTCAGCAGTTTAAACTGGAGGGGACAGGATGAGGTTTTTTCCCATGATATCTACTGCAAATTCCACAGAGATCTATTAACTTCTGAACTTCTATTCATTCTCTTTAGTCTGAAATCCTATGCACAATCAGCTGTGAATAAACTGAACTGAGTTCAGAAGGATTTACTTGTAATTTAACTGATACAGAATTGCATTGCTAGTCTTTCCCCACCCCACCCCTTGGTAATAAGTATATTGTTCATTATAGTCACATAAAGTATATGACTATAAATAAAAAATTCCCTTCTCACCCATATGGGTGGTACGTGTCTTCCTCAACCTCGGGTCCTGTACCAGGCCTGGGAGTTTGAGGGTTCTGCGCAGTATCTTAGCTGTTCCTAGCACTACACTCTTCTGGACAGAGAGTTCTGATGTGGTTCCTGGGATCTGTTGGAACCACTCCCCCAGCTTGGGGGTCACAGCCCCGAGTGCCCCTGCCACCACTGGGACCACTTTGGCCTTCACTTTCCACATCCTGTCTAGTTCTTCCTTCAGGCCCTGGTACTTCTCCAGTTTCTCATACTCCTTCTTCCTGATGTTGCTGTCACTTGGCACCACTACATCTATCACCACCGCTGTCTTCTGGTCCTTGTCTATTACCACGATGTCCGGTTGATTGGCCAGTACCTGCCTGTCTGTCTGAATCTGGAAGTCCCACAGGATCTTAGCCCTGCCATTCTCCACAACCTTCTGTGGAATCTTCCATCTGGACTTGGGAGGGTCTAGCCCATACACTGTGCAGAGGTTCCTGTACACAATGCCAGCTACTTGGTTGTTCCGTTCAGTGTATGCTGTTCCTGCCTGCATCTTACACCCTGCCACTATGTGTTGGACTGTCTCTAAGGCCTCTCTGCACAGTCTGCACCTCGGGTCCTGTCTAGTGTGGTAGACCCCTGCTTCTATGGATCTGGTGCTTAGTGCCTGTTCTTGTGCTGCTATGATCAGTGCCTCAGTGCTGTCTTTTAGTCCAGACCTTTCCAGCCACTGGTAGGATCTCCCATGGTAAGCCACCTCAGCTATCTGTCGATGGTACATCTGGTGCAGGGTCTTGTCTTGCCATGGCACTTCCTCTGCTTGATCTTCCTTCCATGTCTGCTGCTGCCTCAGGCATTCTCTCAACAGCTCATCTTTTTAGGTGCCATCTTACTGAGGTACTCCTAGATGCTCTGGGTCTCATCCAGGACAGTGGCTTGGACACTCACCAGACCCTGCCCTCCTTCTTTCCACCTGGTATACAGTCTCTCAGTGTTGGACTTGGAATGGAAGCCTCTGTACATTGTGAGGAGCTTCTGGGTCTTCACATCAGCAGCCTCCATGTCCTCCTTTGGCCAGCTCACTATACCAGCAGGGTGTCTGATGACTGGCAGGGCATACATGTTGATGGCATGGATCTTGTTCTTCCCATTGAGCTGGCTCTTTAGGACCTGTCTTATCCTTTGGTGGTACTTGGATCTTGCTGTCTTCCTTGTCTCCTCATCGTGGTTCCCATGTGTGTGTGGGATACCAAGGTGCTTGTAGCTGGTCTGTATGTCTGCTATGTGGCCTGCTGGTAGTTCCAGCCCATCAGTCTTAACTACCTTCCCTCTTTTTACTACCATTTGGCCTCACTTCTCCAGTCCAAATGACATCCCAATGTCCTCAGTGTAGATCCGTGTCAGGTGGATCAGTGAGTCTATGTCTTGTTCACTCTTAGCATACAGCTTGAAGTCATCCATGTAGAGGAGGTGGCTGATGGTAGTTCCACTCTTGAACTTGTATCCATATCCAGTTCTTGTGATACTCTGGCTGAGGGGGGTCAAGCCCATGTAGAACAGCAGTGGGGACAGTGCATCACCTTGGTATATGCCACACTTGATGGCCACTTGTGCAAGCTGCCTTGAGTTGATTGCCAGTGTTGTCTTCCACAGTCCCATTGAGTTCTTGAGGAAAGTCCTGAGTGTCCTATTGACTTTGTGTAGCACCAGGCATTCACAGATCCACGTGTGTGGCATTGAGTCATAGGCTTTCCTGTAGTCAATCCAGGCTGTGCTCAGATTGGTCTGTCTAGACCTTGAGTCTCAGGCAACTGCTCTATCTATGAGCAACTGGTGTTTAGAGCCTCTGGTGTTGTTCCCAATGCCCTTCTGAGTTGTCCTCATGTACTGGCCTATATGGTCCTGCAGCTTGGTGGTTGTGATGCCTGATAGGACTTTCCATATTGTGGGGAGGCAGGTTATTGGCTGGTAGTTGGATGGTGTTGTTTCCTTGTTGGGGTCTTTCATAATTAGCACTGTCCTACCTTATGTTAGCCAGTCTTGGTAGAAGCCTGCTGCTAGCAGTTGGTTCATCTGTGCTGCTAGGCATTCATGCGCTGCTGTCAGTTTCTTTAGCCAGTAGGTGTGGATAATGTCCGGGCCAGGTGCTGTCCAGCTCTTCATGTTCTTGACCCGCTGTTGGATGTCTGCTACTGTGACGGTGACTGGTTCCTGCTCTGGGAAATTGCTGTGGTTTGTTCTCAGGTCCTGCAGCCACTTTGCACTGGTGTTATGTGTCTTCTCTTTCTCCCATAAGTTCTTCCAGTACTGTTCAGTTTCTGCTGTTGGTGGCTCTGCTGTTACTGTGCTGTTGCACTGCAGTTGGGAGTACACCTTGGATGGTTCTTTGGTGAATAGGGCATTTATCTTTTTGGCCTCTGCTTCTCTAGTGTATCTCCTCAGCCTGGTAGCCAGTGCTAAGAGCCTTTGTTTAGCAGTCTCTATGGCTTCAGATGGAGTCAGGCCCTTGTATTTTTTCAGTCTTATCCTTAATCTCCACACCCTTCTGTAGTTCCACCAGCTGACTAACTTATATATTATATGATTTTTTTAAAAAAGACAATTTTATTTGTATACTTTTCTGCCTAGATCCCATATAGAATTCTCTTGAGATATGGACAAGTTTTGATGTCATGTTGATTTCAGTAATAAAGACATATGGTTTTCATTTCATTGATACTGAAAATAAATGAAGCCCACATCAGCAACCTGTTTAAATTGTAAACCACTTTGATTTGAACCTGTAGGCCAGTAGTTTACATTTGCTGCAAACCTTGCTATGCAAATATTTAACCGTGAGTTATTCTTTCTGCTAAACATATTTACTATGGTTAATGCTGTGGTATACAACAACAAAAACTTAAAAGGACTATTTAAAAGTTAAACTGAATCCTGAAACCATCTAGAATTCCAAGTAACAAAAGTAGTCATTTGTTAGAACATTCAAGTTTCTTTGAGTCCACTCTGACTCCCCTGAAGAGCCTGATCAGACAAGCTGTCAGTTTCAGGAGCTGGCTGGCGATCAGTCACCTGAAGCAGACCAGGGAACACAATGAGCAGGAGCAGGTAAGGGTGGATAATGAGAGGCCAGATCCTGACAGGGTGCCTAGCACCAGGACACATCAGCAACTTTGAAGGACAGAGCAAAGACAATCTACTTGGCTATTCAGGAAGCAAGGACAATATCTGTAATTAAACCGCAGCCACAGCTAGTGGCTATTTAGGACCAGCCGCCGGGATCTTGCTCTCCATTAGAAACAACCCTCCATGTTCCTATATCCTTGCTCTGCTCTCAGACTCTAGGCTTTTGTGACACAAACTGGCACAAAACTCTCTGGTGTTTGTAGTCTAGACTGACACCGCTCTTGTTTCTCTGCCACTTTCTCATCCCATTTTCCCAGATCTGTGTGCCACTAGCGGTTTGCCTTCAAGCCCTGGCTTTTAGCTATAACTCTGGACTGGACACTGTGAACCTCTGGCTCTGGACCCCTGAACTCCTTTCTTCAACCTGCATTGGGGCTACCAGTGCTGTGCCCTGGCTACCAGGCAAGATCTCATCTTGCCTGCGTTTCTCCTGGAACTTGTGTGTGACTGCTCAGCCAAGCATTTTCCCTAACTTCTTAGTTGTTTGAATTACGACCTCATCAATATACCAGTTGCAAATTGCGACTACAGTATGTGATTGCTTGGTCCAGAACAGGACAACATTATTTATTAGGGAAAGAAACTTATCCAATCTTGGGGTGTGCTTTATTTTAAGTCCCTGAATTAACTGCACTAAGATTAAAGATTAATGATGTTGCTGGTTCTAATGGCACAATCATTTAAGTCTGTTCAGCCAGTATGGTGCTCAAAATATGACTCTTTTTCTGAGGGCCTTCCCAAATGCTATGGTTTTGTGTCTAAGTGGGATAGAACAAAAGCAACATGAAGTGATAGCATGAATACTTGTTCTTTTAAAATAGGTCATAACTTTTATTACTACATTAGCAAAAGCATGAAGCCACTGAGTTAGGCTTCTCACCCAGGAACAGATCAGCCTAAATTAGAAGGAAGATATTGTTCTTCTCCAAGTGCCTTGTGATATTCTGTATATGTCACTCTAGCCCTTTCAGTCTATATTTCCATGCTATGCTTAGGGCTGATTGACCCATTTATTTTAAAGACAGCAGCTTTGGCTCTTAGCTAAAACTGGGAGCAACCTGATCCAAGGAGATCCCAGCATTTTCTGCTTGGACAAGCAGTCCTTAGTATCTTTCACTGGAAAATGTGATTGCTTAAGCATCAATAGCCAGTGAGACCAGCTGAAAACCACAACTCTTTTTACCTTACCATTTCTCATACTCTCTCATCCTGTATAACCAGCATCTGAGTTGTAAAAAAAAAGTCTTCATTTGTTCTTTTACCATGTATTACTTCCCTTCACCTTGTCCTTGGTATAAAACAATAAGCTTATTTTGGATCTTGAGAAACCATGGAATGGCACCGAGTTAAAGTGCCTTTTAAACAGCAGCCAGATAAATACTCATGAGAGCAAGATACAGTAATGAGGTTACAAAGAGACCAAGCACAAGTTATACCAATGCTTCCCCAGTCTGATGTCCTCCTGAAATACTAGATTTGTGTTCCATAACTGGTACTGTGTCTCCTTGTATCATCTCACATGCTATAAGTTTGAAGGGAAGCAAGTTTTCTCCAATTTATTAAATTTGGACCTTAGCCATCTTTGTTTTCTTTTCCCTATACCTCCATTCTCAAACCTGGTCATATTTTTCTAATCCCTTCTAATCTCAGTTTCTGTCGCCTATGACGAGCTAAGAATAAGAATCTGTGAGAAATCTGTTTACTTTGTGTTTCAGAATAAACATTCCATATGGCATTTCCTAAATGTATACAAAAACTGGAACATGCCGATAAGCTGAAGTACAGTTTTCCAGTTCTTATGATGCAGTGCAATATGTATGCCATGAAGTGCAATCTGTGTGTCTATGTGTCTGTGTGTGCATATTGGAAAAACTCTACCATTTCCAGTCCTAAGCCTGGATGAGAAAGGAGGAAGATCAGGCAACCTGATTCTGTAAAACAAAGTCATCGCTACTGAAACAGTGAATGGAATTCAACAAAACTGATTGAAGTTGTTGGAGAGCAATTGTTGCCCAATTTGCTGTACAGCCTAGTTGGACCTAGATCTAAGTACTATGTCAGACAAAAGTATGCACAAAAAAGTATTGTGTATTCCACAATAAATATTTAAATATTGTATTAAGGAAACATAGTTTGGAAAAATGTTACCAAAATTAACAAATAGTCCAGTATCTTTTTTCAGAAAATGCATGCACAACTGTACTAATTTTCATGCAGTTTTTGTAAAAATTGCGAACTAATTTGGAAACAGCTCTAGGTTGCAAAAATGGAAACTGAATAAACCCAAACTAACAGATTTGTCCATCACTAATTGGATGGTTGCTAGCTACCTTTAATGTAGCTGAATTCTGAAGCAATATGGAATTTTTTTTCAAAAGCAAAAAATCCCAAAATAGGAAGAGGTGTTTTTAAAAAATAAACAAAGAAAAACATAGTTGATAGGAAATACACTGTATTTTACTAAAATATATTTTCTTACATTTCTGTTAGGGGTTACAAAACTAAAGGTACCACATTTTATTAAAAGCCCCTCAAAAGCAGATAGTTTCAAATCACGAACAATACTCTGCAAATAGTTATGTCCCTACTTTTGGAAATAAATCAAATCAAATAAAAAAAATTATCTAAATAAGGCACATGAGTGCAATTTTTATGCAACATTCCAATTCCAAAGTATATCTGAACATGCCTTTAAATCTTTATCTTACTGACTTTTTTATTACATCCATATATTATATGAAGCAAAACTAAAACTGTGCTGTTTGTTCTGATGAATTATACTTTTCACAGACCTAAATGTTACCCATAATTTATTCTGTAATTTTAAGCTTTTATTTTTAATGTAAACTACACTAATAAAATATATAGAGAGTCAGCTACTGAAGGGAGGTTAACACTGTGTTCTTGCCATGCTAATATGTGCTTCGGAATAGGGATTTTCTTTAGGATGTGACTAGGAAGAAATAGTTAAATTCTGCCTTAACACATAGCACATGCCTGCTATGATCACATTCATTATCAGCCTCTCATTTATTTATATACAGATAAACAATTATCACATTTAGACTAGATTTACAAAAGCACATTACACAAAATGAAATAAATTATAACTTATTTTAATGTTTTAACCCAGCAAATCATGGTTTATTCATCAAATCATGGTTAAACAAACCAAGTGTAATGGTTGCCTATTCTAAAACACCATCAGACTCATGAGCAGGAATTCAAAGATATGATTTATAAAGAATAGTATGCAGGATCATAGAGAAAGCTGAGAATGATGAAAGTGCGCCAAATTCAAACTAAAAACCCTCAGTGCAAATGAAATCCCTCCCCCCGTAGAATCTTCTCAAGTTCACAATCCCAGGTGCTCCTAACGGTTTCTGATGGTCTGCGGGAAAAGACCTTGAACAGATAACACAACCCAAACACATTCCATTGTACTGATTTCACATACAGAGCTTGGTACAAGGTTTCACAGCAGCTCCCTCCCAAACAGAAATGTGCGTCAGCGCCATGGCATGTGAAATGTTACGATGTATAAACTACATTGAATCAGTGAACATGACACCAAGGCTTGGCGTAATGTATGAACATAGTCAACGGTTTATATTAGGAAAAATAAAATCCAATAGTGCAATTCTGGAGGAATAATGGTGGATGCTATAGAATGATAATATCTCAATTCCCCAAAATCTGCTACAGATAGTTGGGGAAAATTTCAGAGTGAAGCAGGGAGCAACAGTGCAGGGAGAAAGAAGAACAGGAGTTCCTTAACATTAGAAATAGCTCACAGTTAATTAATTATTTTGGAAAGCTATAACTAGGAATAAGCCCTGCTGAACTCAATAGCACATCTTCCTGAGTAGATAATATAGGATCACACAGTTAGACTGAAGTGTGGTATGCAATCTGGGGTTTTTCGTGGACTCACAGTTCCTGCTTAATGAGCAGGGGGCAGCTGTGTCCAAGAGGACCTTTGCACAGCTTCATCTTATGTACTAGTTGCACTCTTTCCTGGATTGAGACACCCTTCAGACAGTCACTCATGCCCTAGTCACCTCATGGCTTGGCTACTGCAATGCACTGTACATGAGGCTGCTCTTGAAGACCACTCAGAAGCTTCAACTGATCCAAAATGCAGTGGCATGGGCACTGATAAATATGCCTCAGTATGCCCACGTGACACCTTTGCTCCGTGAGCTGCACTGATTGCTAGTTTGCTTTGGGGTGTGATTCAAGGTGCATTGGGCCTTATTATTTGAGGGACCACCTATCTCCTGTGGTTTCTGTCTAGTCAGTACAAGCCGACAGGGTCCTATCAAGTAATGTCATATTTTGGGACCCAGGAAACACACCTTCTCTGTCACTATGCCTGCCCTATGGAATGAGGTTCCCGCAGAAATCCATGTGGTCCCCACCCTGATGGTGTTGTGGAAGACCTTAAAGACTGGGCTATTCAACCAGGCCTTGGGCTAAGGTAGATGGAGTCCTGGTGGGACGTGTTTTATGTGTTATGGACAGACCACTGTCTTGTTCTTGGTCTTCTTTTGTTCTTGTTCTTGTTCTTGTTTGTTTGTTTATTTATTATTTTCTATCCTGCCTTTATTATTTTTATAAATAACTAAAGGCGGTGAACATAGCTAATACTCCTCCCTCCTCCTATTTTCACCACAACGACAACCCTGTGAGGTGAATTGGGCTGAGAGTGAGTGACTGGCCCAAGGTCACCCAGCCAGCTTTCATGCCTAAGGCAGGACTAGAACTCTGTCTCATGGTTTCTAGCCCAGCACCTTAACCACTAGACCAAACTCTCTCTTACTTTTCATGTTCTTTATTTATTTTATCTCTAATTATTCATATTGTATTTTTATTGTTGTGAGCTGCCCAGTTATTTAGAGTCAGGTGGCTCGTAAATTGAATACATTAAGTTAAATTAATTATAGTAATCTAACTTCCAGACATGAAACAAGTCCATACCTCATTAGTTTACACAGTGTCACAACATACAGCATTCCAAACCTGCAAAAACTGCCCATCTCTCAAACTGATACACACATACACATGCAATCTAATTCAATTCCTAAGATCTGATTCCGCTGATATAGATATTAATATAATGGGACGGGGCAAATAATCTAGTGATAACCAAAGAAGGTACACTTTAATGAGCCACACATCAGAGAGTAGGCCTAGCATCAAGTATGTTGTTGTTGTTTATTCGTTTAGTCGCTTCCGACTCTTCGTGACTTCATGGACCAGCCCACGTCAGAGCTTCCTGTCAGTCGTCAACACCCCCAGCTCCCCCAGGGACGAATCCATCACCTCTAGAATATCATCTATCCATCTTGCCCTTGGTTGGCCCCTCTTCCTTTTGCCTTCCACTCTCCCTAGCATCAACATCTTCTCCAGGGTGTCCCGTCTTCTCATTATGTGGCCAAAGTATTTCAGTTTTGCCTTTAATAGTGAGCAGTCTGGCTTTATTTCCTGGAGTATGGACTGGTTTGATCTTCTTGCAGTCTAAGGCACTCTCAGAATTTTCCTCCAACACCACAGTTCCAAAGCATCTATCTTCCTTCTCTCAGCCTTCCTTATGGTCCAGCTTTCGCAGCCATATGTTACTACGGGGAACACCATTGCTTTAACTATGCGGACCTTTGTTGTCAGTGTGATATCTCTGCTCTTAACTATTTTATTGAGATTTGTCCTAATCCTAAAGACTTTCAGTCATAGGGCTGAATTAACAAATGTTGTGGCTTGAGTCAGAACTATGAGTGCCCTTCCCCACTTCTTCTGAAATCTGATATTTTACTCTCGAGACAAACCAACTAACCAACCAACCCACAAAAGCAGCCTCTCTTCTCCTTCCTAATAGTAAAAATACAGTAATAATAAGTAAGCTGCTACCTGAATTGGCTGTCTGTTATGGTAGAATTGACTGTGTTCAACAAACAAAAGAAAACAAAGTGGGCACAGTATTTTGTTCTTTACAATTACATAGCATTAACAGACAACACCCCCCTGCCAGAATATATATTTTCTATTCATACTATGCAAGATGCATAACTATAATGGTTTTTGAAAGTTGTTTTCTATGCAGATATATCATAGGATTAACAGTCCCACTAAAAAATAATTCTCTCTATAATAGAGACATTGGGCCTCACCCCTGGTCTTTTCTGACAAACTGGGACTGTAGGAAGATCTATTTTTGTGTGTATTACAAGGACTAAACTAGAAGACTGTTCAAGATAGCTACTTGATGCCTCAAATCAACGAGCTGCTATTCCAGGAGGGAAGAGCTCAGTTCATCATCATTCTGGACCTAACAAAGTCATACTGGCAGGTGTCCACAGATGCCACTGCCCAGGAGTGATCCACATTCATCACCACAATTTACATTGGTTCATGTAAATTACTTTTTGAGCTATGGAATTTTCCAGCTACCTTTCAAGGCAAGTCAACCAAATTATCCATGCTAGGTCATTACTTATGCTTTAGGGAAGCTGCATTGGTACTTAAAGAAGCCAAGATTCCTGCTACATATATGCAAACACCCAACACACAAAAAAGATTATCCCCTGAAGCTTGGCATTGCAGAAATATGATTTCCAAAAGGAGTACATACATGGAAGAACCACTAGCACACTAGCACACTAGCAGTTGCTATATTCAGAGGATCATTTGAAAAATAGGACTGAAAGAAACTCCAATAGATCTGGGACATGAGGGAACAGATCTCTGCTATTTCCCTCTGGGTTAAACAGATACTAAAATATTATGTTTATAGTATTGTGGTCTGGTATGTGCTAGCTAAATAGCAAGTTTAATAGCAGACAGGAGGGTTAAAGTTAATGCAAGGTCCCCGAACTCAATGCTTCTAACATGGAGATGCTTTCGGACCCTAGAAAGATACAACACATTGACTGCATAGTTTTATTCCTTATTCCTTTAAGATGGCAAAGATTAAAGTGTTTCTTCAAAATTAAACAAAAAGAAGAAAAAGCTATGTTCCTTGGACTTAAGGCTACAGCAGCTACAAGAAAAATAGACTGATACTTATTAGTACTAGATTGATTCCACTGTGATCAAGGCTTCCACTAAGCCTTGATCATAGTCGCAACTGCTGAAAAGCTGCTATACCTGTACTCAGACAGACTCTGTTATACGTTATTGCTTTGTCCCACTATTGCTCCAGTCTTCCAAGAAGTAGAATAATGAATTATTTTTTTCTTTGTCTCACTGATTTCAGTTGAGATTATTGCCACATATGAAAGTTTAAAAATGCAGCACGGATCAGAGTACATATTTAAATATTTCAGCATCATTGCTCATAAAGTTTCCAATCATGAATGCTCAGAATGAAAATAATTATCTCAAAAAGAAATTATCTTTAATTATATATCAGATGTACCAACTGAATTCATTCTGTTTTACTGCATTCATTCAATCTCTGACTATCATAACAGATGTAATCCCATTTCCAATTAAAGGTAATTAAGAGAACTGTTGACATACAGGGTGAAATCATTCAAAAATATAATGTTTTGTTACATTTCAGCAACTTGCTTCTTTAATATTTCTGGGGACAAAAAGTTGAATTTCAATAATTAATGAAGTCTAAAGTCAGGAATTCTGAGTAAGTGCATTGCTTAGCTATACAAAAAATAGTAATATTTTTGCAGCTTACCATTTAATTCCACAGAGTGTAAAATGTATTTGAGCTTACTTAATGCCATTTCTTCTCAGATCTCTTAGCTGAAATCAGAATATTTGAAGCATAGAAGCAAACTAAGCCTGTAGCAATGCTGTACGTTGTCCATATACTGCTCTCTAGTGGGTGCTTGTCAGAAACAAAATGAAACTGGCATTACCTCAAATGCAACATATTCATTCTGCCTTAAAAGCAACCAAAATAGAAGACATTATATAATTAGCCCATCTTCTTCTCTTTAATGGATTTTCTGTGACAAAGAGATGGATGGGTTTTCATCATTTTTCTAAATGCTGGGAGAGTGGAAGCTAAATTCCATAGCCTGAGGACAGAAAAACACCCTCTCTCACATATTAAAAAGACAAGCTTCTAGTAGTGAGGAGGGGGGAGAGGTTTTTCCATAGCACCCCCCCACACACACTGATTGATGCAACCAGGCAGGTTTATAGTGGGAGATGTGGTCCCTCAGATAGGCACACCCTAAGTTGTTGAGGGCTTTAAATCTTATCTTAAAGGCAAGTGGCAACCCATGCAGACCTTTCAATAATGGCATCATATGATCCCTGAACCTTGCATCAGATCAGCCTAGCCATCATATTTTGCATCAGCTGCAATTGCTGGACACTTTTCTTTCTTTTTTTCTTTCTTTCTTCTTATAGTTTTTTTTTTGTTTTCTTTGTTATTAATTTTTCAAGATATAATTAAGACACATAATGCAGAATATAAGACTGATAGAATACAAGTCTAAAAAAGAAACAGGAAAAGCTAAAACAGTACAGGAATAAACAAAAAAAGCATATCAGACCAGTAGCTTCTGACCTTTTTCAGCACAGGTATAAAAGTACATAAAAGTTAGTCTTTTACTATTATTATTACTATTACTATTAATTAAGCATTTAGTAACATTGTATCTCTGGATGATTAAATTAATGGAATTGGCGCAAATGGCTAATCTGACAGCACTGATAAGAGAAAACACTGTAACTAGATTTGTTTCCCTCTGGAAGCTGTTCTTGGACTATTTGCTTGTAATGCAAAAGAATGAGGTCTTGATTTTAGGTTTTGATGATTGAATGGCAATTGCCGGACATTTTTCAAAGGCTGCCCCATGTAAAACACATTTGATAGTCATGATGAGATGTAATGAAGGTTTAGTTTGACTGGCTCAGGAAAGGGCACAGTTGGTACACTACCTGTAGTTATGGAAACATACTCTTTGCCACAGCTGTCAACTGCAAATCCAGGGACAGCTGCTGGTCAAGGACCATTCCCAAAATGTAAATCTGCTCTTTTTGAGGGATATACGTCATCCAAAATAGGCTTGACATCGAATCACCAAATTCAACTTTCTCCTTACCAACAGGTCTGTCACGCTTCTGATAACAGCCTGGACTGGAAGTAATTAATTCCAAAATTATATTAGACTAGTAACTTTTCTAACATTTTTTCAACTGACATTTATCTTTCACTCAGCCTGACTCTACCCACTCTTTTATCTCATTGTCCTATTACATCCAGGGTTCAACCTATTCATCTATTATTTAAAGGTACATCTCGACTAATGTGGTTAATGAATCCCACAAAATGCTTGCATTATTTGAATTTAAACTATTCAAAATGATATTTCTACAGAAAATAGGTAATTGGTTCCAGCTCGATTGAAATAGGAAATGAAAATTTTTAAACATAAATTTTTGTATGTTTATTAATGAAATATGACAGTAAAATCTCATAAGTATTTAAAATACAAAGGAGAAGCTGGAGGATGAACTCATATCCAAAGCGTACCAGCTATCTCCTGTATTCAGCTGTAGTTCTTCAAAATTAACCTCTTCTATTTTGAGGCTTCCCTGAACGGAACCTGACTTTTCTCCATTTTGCACACACAACTATTAGCTTCTAAAACTAACTGTATCCATTTGGCTAGATGGCTGGTTAAAGAAAATGTGCACACTTTCCATTCTTCCATATCCTTACCTAGTTTGAAAGTGAGAGAAAGATAAAAAGAAACAAGAGCTTACACTGTGGTCTATTGAATGTAAAATATCCTCAAGTTAATTCCTCTCATATGTATTGCATACCTTTTCTACACATCCTTAAAAAAATTCATTTATTGTACTTAAAGAGGCCTCTGAATTGAGCTTGAATTGATTCAACTGAACTGAGACTGGTGCTGATAAAAGAATAAAAGTATTCCTGTAAACTCCATCTAAAATTTCTCAGCTTGCTCCCTAATAATATACATTCTGTATAAAAAGGAGTGAAAAGGCTGTCCTACTTTTCAAAGGACATGTAGTGCTGCTTCGTGTAGTGAAATGGGTACTATAAATAAAAAGTAAAATAGTGCAAGTCCTGAGGATAGAGATTTATTCTACTGTGCCTGGCCAAGAGAAAAGAAATTGATAGGTTAACCAATCTGAGTCAAAGAAAGCAGAAACTTCCAACTGATTGGAAGACAATGTGATCAATTCTTCCCAATTCTTTTCTTGGAAGAAAATATACCCACAAGAAAGCATCCTTACCTACAGAAACTCATTTTTAAAATCATATCCAAGAACAATTTTTTAAATAGCCTTTTATCTCTTACTGTTTTATGTAAATTACTTGGGCATTCTTCTGCACCCTGGTCTCCTCCAGTATTTTGGGACTTCCATCCAGATATCCTAGCCAGCCTGGCCTAAAGTAATGCAAGCTGGAAATTTAACAATAAATAAATCTTACAAATCTCAAGGCTCTAGATTGGGGAAGGTTGGACTATAGCCTTGACTCTTGTCTAAGTCATAATGAACAAGATTGATCATTATGAAAACCTTATCCCAATAGTTTGATATAAATCGTAGCTTGACTGTAGTCAATTCCTCTTGAAATACTTCAGTTAGAAAACTGAATTTAAAATTAAATTAAAACAACATAATGGAAAATAGGAGGAGAAAGTATTTCGTATGTTTGCCGCCATGAGTTATTTATAAAAATAATAAAGATTGGATATTAAATAAATAAATAAATAAATAAATAAATAAATAAATAAAGCTTTATTTAAATCAGTATGACTTATTTCAGAGCAAACAGTTATAGATGCGCACTATTCAAAAGACAACAAAGACCAGTCTTCCAGTTATCTCAGTGACCTGTTCAGACTAAACACCAGACAGATTCTCAAACAATATTCTTTATTAATAACTATTTACAATAAATAAGTCCTTGAAATGCGAGACTGGGTTGAACAAGCCCAACTGGACCGACTGGATCTGACTGGAACACAAAGGCTGGAGGCAACAGTTCTCAAACTGGAGCAATACTGGAACAACATAGATGCTGAATCTCTGACTCGCTGGACCTAGGATCAGGACTACGAACAGCAGATAGGGATGAACTGGAGACTTGGAGCAGGACTCGAACTCAGAGCAAGTTTAGACTCAACTGGGGGTTCTAGGCTAGGATGGGTACTTGAACTGAAGACTCGAAGACAAGATGAACTGGAACAAGGCTGGACTTGGCTGGAATTCCAGGACTAGGCTGGATTCTGAACTGGAGACTTGAAGCAAGGCTTGGAACTTGGAACTAGGCTGGACTCAGCTGGAAGCCCCAGACTAGGCTGGATACTCTGGACTGGAGACTTGGAGCAAGGCTTGGAACTCGGAACTAGGCTGGACTTGGCTGGAAGCCCCAGACTAGGCTGGATACTCTGGACTGGAGACTAGGAGCAAGGCTTGAGACTTGGAAATTGGCTAGACTCAGTTGGAAGGACCGCATGTGCTACAAACCCAGATCCTGAACAAGATAGATGTGAAACCTCAAAACACGCTGGAGTCTGTGAAGCATGGTCACGTAGAACTGTGGTGCTGGGAAGCTGAAGCCAACTGACGCTGCTGAGGGTATTGCGAAGATTCACAACTAGAAGCATGACGAAGGCTGCTGGGCACGTCTGACTCTGTTTCCTCACTGACAGCAAATGCAGGGTTCAGTTCATCTTCGGACTGGAGCTCAAGTGTTGGTTCCTCTTCGACCACAGACTCTGACTCCGATACCAGTAAGGACTCTTCTCCCGAAGCTGCAGGGTTAGAGGATCAGTTGTCTCCAGCAGCATGCTGTCTGCACGGCTGCCTTTTATCCTGATTTTGGTCATGCTTTGAGTCTCCTACAGCCAATCAGGCTGCCTTCTCCTTCACGCGCCTTTCAGCCTGTCTCTGGTGCGCGCTGATTGGTGTATTCAAATCCTCCCCCAGATCTTGCCCAATCAGCAATGTGGATTCTTCCCGCTCTGCTGAGCCATGCTGGAGTTTCATTTCTCCGATTTCAGCACAGTAAGTTTCCAATTCCTCCTCTGACTCAGAATTAGTTTCACTTTCCAAGTCAGAGGCAAGCTTGGTTCTGACACTCAGATTGCTCGCTCATGTGACCACAGTGCCAAACACACATTCTTGCTGGGGTGGAGAAACTGACAGAGAGACAGACAAATTTAAGAGGCTGGGCTAGGAACAAGAGGTTTAGAACAATTATTGAAAATGAGGGAAGAACCTCCCCACCCCCACCCCCACCAACACAAACACACTGAAACAGCACAGTGAGAATAAATACATATGTCTCTACCTTTTGTAATCGTAAACTTCTGTGGTCAACCATCTTGAAGAATGTGAACAATGAAGTTTTAAGCCATTTTCAGTGCAAAAAAATGCATGCAAAATCCACAATATTATTTTGTTGTTTCCCTTTCTATCTAAAGGTTAAACTTGTATTGATATTTACTTGTGAAGCCTGAAGCAAACAGAGTGCATATGTTTAAAAAATAATCAAATGCATTGATGCAGATGGAGCTGTATTAGTGTATTAGTGGAAAGCTGTCAAAATTCTTTCATTGATATGTATGAAGTTGGGCCTCACAATGGGAACATATTATATTAAAGTTTAGATTTTAGATAAAGTTCACTGAGCTCATAAGTAGTTGGAAAGTTTTAAACTTTAAAGTACATGGTACAACCTAGCACAAAAAGATATTTATTTTTCTCTTATAAATAGTATAATATTAACACTCTGTTTTCCATTTAAGCAGATTGTTCCTGTAATGTAACTGTTCCATTCATTACTGGACTAACAGTCCAAAGTGATTAAACAATCCATAAATCTTTATATACTGCAGTAACTATGAGCCTAGCAATGTTAGATATTGATTGGGCAGATTCAGGTATGTTTTTGACTATTCCTACGGTCAAAAGCAAATAGTCTCATACCAGATCTGACTATTACCCAAACAATGAGCAGATGGCAAGTGCCCCACTGCCTCCAAAATGGTAGTTTCTACCCCTTTAGTCAAAGCGGATGGGAGAAAGAGGAGCAAGAATGTGAACACTGATTTCACTATTAAGAAGTCTCACATTTGATACGCTTCAGTTTCTGGGATTATTTTAACAGCTTCTTAGGTTTTCTACAATCAATCAGAAGTTCCTGTATCTTGGTGTGCCTATTTATCTCTTTCAGGCCAGCTTGCCAGAAGAAACCTGACTGTGGATAGCACTGGCACAATAAATTCTTGCTCCTCCTTGCAGGCCACTGCACTGTTTGTGCTGTAACCCTATTCTGGAGGGTTAAATAAAGGAGGGCAAAAAATTATAGGAATGGGAGAGAGGAAGGGAAAATCCTATTGTGCTACTATAAATCAGGTGTGTTTAGATGTTGGCTCAGTGCCTGGAGGCTGTGAGGATCTGGATGGGGAAAAACCAGCTCCAACTCAACCTAGCATGACATAGCAGCTTTGGGGTTTTGATCCTCCTAGATCTGGTAAAGCATTATTTTTGACTCTTGCCAGGATAGCACTTCCTCAGACAGAGATGATTTGCAATTTGGGGGTCCTCCTACACCCACAGCTCCTGCTTGAGGAGCAGGTGGTAGCTGTGGCTAGGTGAATCTTTGCAAAGATTTGTATGCCATTTGCACCCATTCCCAGACTGGGAAGTCTTGCTCACAGTCACTCACACCCTGTTAGGTTCCTGGCTGGATTACTGCGACATGCTCTAAAACCATCCAGAAGTTACAGTTGGTCCAGAATGCAGCACCATGCACATTTCTGGGCACTTCACAGTTTGCCCATATTACACTCCTGCTGCATGAGCTGTATTGACTACCAGTTTCTTTCCTGGAGCAATTCAAGGTGCTGGTTATCACCTTAAAAGCTCTGAATGGGGCTTCCACTCCCTGAGGGTATCTGCCTGTTCCACCAGGTTAGGTAAGGCGGGTGTGCTCCAGATTCCATCCCTTAAATGCTGTCATCTGATTGGATCCAAACAGGGCACCTTCTCATAGCAGCCCCTGCCCTGTGGAACACCCTTTCCCCTGAGATCTGACTGGCCCCTACCCTTCTAGTCTTCTGGAAGGCATGGAAGAGCTGGCTTTTCCCACAATTGTTGGGGTGGGGTGAGTCTGGAGCCAAGCAAAATTCTGAATGCTGATGTATGGAGGAGGGTATGCCTTTGGGGCTCCAAGGTATTTTTTATGGATTTATGGATTTTGGATGTTTTTATTGCTGTTTTGTGAGCTGCCCAGGGTTATGGCACATCCAGATGGGCAGTCATATAAGTTTTTAAAATAAATAAATAAACCTGAGTATTGCATTAATATAGTCATAATTTCCTTAGATTTCAATGAAGCAGCCATTAAAAGTGCTTTATTTGAAGTTCTGCATACTATAAATTTATTTGCCTTTTTCTTTAACTTCTGACCAAAAAAACACCCCCAGAAAAATTTAGCAGATAATTTACAGCTAATCCATAATGTTGCTCTATAAAAACAAAATGTTTATACCAAATAATATTAAATCTATTTTTGTTAGCCATCTTCTATCATTTCAATATATTCTACAATTTCACATGTAATCTAACATGCAAGTGATAACTTAAGTGATAGATAAGACAAATTATAAGTTTAATGCATGATACTATGTGCTCCAAACAAAGTGTTTAATTAGAATTAAGCATATACATGTAAAAGAGCTGACACCAGCTTCCATATATTGGAGACTACTTAATTTCTTAATACTTATGAGCCCATTTGATTGCTAGAGCATATAGGTAAAGGTAAAGATTTCCCTTGACATTAAGTCCAGTCGTGTCCGACTCTGGGGGGCGGTGCTCATCTCCGTTTCAGTAAGAGATAAATGTGGTTTATAGAGAAGTGAGGCTTTTCTATCTTCATGAATTTCTTAATAAATCTAGATTTTACTTCAATAACAATCAGTATCTGCTAGGATTCATCAATAGCTGGACAAAGCCCATCCTCTGTATCCAAGACAGCTACAGTATATTATGAACATTCTTTTTAATTGGATATTCTGCTATTTAATTACTCATAATTATTTCATAACTTTGCTTATGTTCAGAAGCATATCATCTAACAAAAGCACTCACTAAATTCAAATTTCAAACTTCATATGACTTCAGCATAAAGTTCCGCTATACTTAGTGATAAATGTCTTCAAATTCTTCCTACAATATATCTGTTAGCCATCCATAATTTTGTTCCATTTAGCATAGAACATCAACATGGCAGACCTTTATTTCATTCACAGCGTCTAGAAATGCCTGGAACTGCCCATGCCATATGAAAAATTATAATCCTGCATATTTCTTCAACATTACTTCTGCCCTAGGATAAAATATAATATCCTTAAAAACCTGTTATTTTTCACATTGTTTCTCATGAATGTTTCTTTTAATATACTGTATAATAACAATTATTTAGGTTGATACTAATGACTGGGGTAAATTGTTTCCCCAAAACAAAATTATTTATGGATACATTTGAATAGTTTGGATTGATTGGATTTATGGTCAGCGTTCAAGTCAATGCTTGTTTAGATCTGTTCAAACGCATATCAAGATTTTGATAAGGTTTTTGAAACTGTATGAACTCAATTAATTGTGCAAACCTAAAATCCTTTTTTCTGACACTAGATGGCAGAAAATTACACTGTTTCTAACATAATTCTAATTTCATGATTTTCCTGAAATTAGAGAAAGCCTGCTCATAATCTGCTACTGAATATAATCCAATACTGAGCAATAAAGCACTGCTTAGTGGAAGAGAAGGGTTTTTTCCCCCATACCTGCTCTGGCATATCAAATAAGATATTTGTAGGGCACTGTATGGAAGACCAGTTGCCTCTTATGACTTTCAGAGTTGAAAGCCATTTGTCAGCAAAAGAGGATCACTGGATTATATCCCCTTGTTTTTGCAACACACCTTTCCTTTTGCAACACACCCGTACTTTAATTGTGATGAAATGTGGCATGTGCTTTCATTTTATTATGTCTTAACTACATTCATGCATAGAATTTAGGAAATGATTAAAAACTTACACTTTAGCAGATAATAGTTAAAATGAAATTAATTAATGGTTTATCCTTAAATTGGAATGAGAGAAAAAGAGAGAGAGACTCAGAAACACTACTAACAGCATTTACAGTTAAATAAACATGTGTCAACATCAGCACCTGGTTGATCTGTTGTTAGAAGTCACATATAACATTGTTCTATAAGTGTCTGCCTGTGTGTGTGTATGTGCCTTCAAGTCAATGCTGACTTCTGGCAACTGCCTGGACTAGTTTTCTTGGCAAGTTTTTCAGAAGTGGCTTGCCACTGCCTGCTTCCTAGGGCTGAGAGAGAATGATTGACCCAAGGTCACTCAGCCGGCTTCATGCCTAAGGTGAAACTAGAACTCACAGTCTCCCAGTTTCTAGCCTGGTACCTTAACCACTACACCAAACTGCTCTCCCTATAAATGTTCCTTATTGATTTTTCTGTAATAAAATATTTCAAATGGGGAAAAAAGGTTAAAGTCCTTAGAACAAACCTGAAAGGCAAATAAGTGGTATTGCCTCCATATTATAGTTGAAGCAAGAATGAAATTTTGAGGCTGTAATTTAACTAGGACACCAAGTAAATTCAGGGCAGACAAGAGACATAAGTCATGTCTTTCTGATCCATAGCTTATCCTGAAATTCACTATATACTCTGAAGTAAACTGCATCCTGTTTATCTTATTTTAATTTATTTAAAACATTTATATAGCCTCCCATCTTGTACCAAACTCTGGGCAGCTCACAACCAAAAAATAAAACAACACTTATTTACAAGACAAATATTAAAACCAAAAATATTTAAACCAAAAGACCTGTCCTGACTAAGCAAGAACCACGCCGAGACAAGGAAGAAGTCTCTAGTGCTTTATTATTGCTATAGTAGACAGAAAATCCTACCAAACTGAAGAAGCGTGGGAAAACCCAGACAGATAAACCCCCAAGAGTCAAAGTGGGTCTGTTCTGTGTCTCTTTGAATGACAGCTCAAACTCTCTCTACTACGCATGCGTTTTCCCCCCTGGATAGGGCCCCCCTTCTGCTCACCATCAGTACTCATGACATCACCCTCCCCTCCAGATTCACATTCCATGTCAGCCTCCTCCTTTCCAGAGTTCCATCTTCCCTCCAAAGTCTCATGAGAGTCCATCTCCTCCTCTTCCAAGCTCCCATGGGAACTTGGCAACGATGGAAATTCTTCAAAGGAAAACTCTTCCAAGGACGAATCACTGCTGATCTCCAGTTCTGGTAACGCTTCTGGCCCAGGTGGCTGCTTCTGGAAAATAGCTAGATAATTAGAAGATTCCTCCCCCCTCCCCCTTGGGAAATGCAAGCCCGAGGTAGAGGGCTGTGGCTCCCCCTCCTCCTCTCGCTCTGGCCTCTGAGCCTCTGGTGGGGGTGGAGGTTGCCAACTTACAAACTCCTCTGCTTGGGATTCCTCTGCTTGCTTGGCCAAGTGAGGAATCTCTGGGAGAGTGCGAGGCTTTGGTTTGTGAGGGAAAAGCTGATGGAATTGTTGAACCAGTGCTGGTGCATGCACATCTCTGGCATTTTCCCATGTGTGCTCTTCCTCAGGGTACCCTTTCCAGTGTATTAAATATTGGATCCCCCTTCCCCTCCTCCTAGAGTCTAGAATTTCCTCGACTTCGTATTCCTCCTCCCCATCCACAATTACTGGAGGTGGGGGGGCATTTGCAATCGCAAGGCACTTGGGGGAGGGTCTTTGGCTAGCAAGGATCTGTGAAACACAGGATGGACTTTCATGGATGCTGGCAGCTGTAAACGATAAGCCACTGGATTTATCTGCTGCACCACAGTGAAAGGTCCCACAAACTTCTTGGAAGGCCTGGTAGAAGTCAAAAACTTGGTAGAGAGCCACACTTCGTCTCCTACAGCAATCGCTGGCCCTTCTTGTCTGTGAGCATCTGCAGCTCTCTTATAAGCACTTTTTGCCCTGTTCAGATGCACCTTTAACAACTCCTGTGCGGCTTGTTGCTCTTTAAGAAAATCAGACGCTGCTGGAACAGTTCCCTGCTGGGAGGAGGTGGGCAACAACCTAGGGTTAACCCCGTAGAGTACTTGGAAAGGAGACATCTTGGTAGAGGACTGCACAGAGTTGTTATAAGTAAATTCTGCCATGGGGAGCAGGTCTGGCCAATTGTCTTGCTGATAAGTGGTGTAACACCTGAGATACTGTTGCAACCATTGGTTAATTTTCTCAGCTTGCCCATTACTAAAAGGATGATGCGATGATGATAGGTGGATCTGGACCCCTAATGACTGGGAAAGGGCCCTCCAGAACCTGGAAGTGAACTGAGGGCCTCTGTCACTCACCAAGTGATTTATCATGCCTCTATATCTAAAAACATGTTCTATAAACAACTGCGCTGTGGCTTGCGCTGATGGGAGGCCCTTGCAAGGAATAAAATGCACAATTTTAGTGAAAAGGTCCACCACCACTAGTATGTAAGTCAGTCCCTGGACCGGGGGTAAATCAGTGATGAAATCCATGGAAACTGTATCCCAAGGTCCACTGGAGGTGGGGAGGGGTTGCAAGAGTCCTGCGGGCTTCCCTGGGAGAGGCTTCGCTCGTCTACAGGTATGACAAGAAGCTACGTAACCCTTTATGTCTGCAGTCATCTTAGGCCACCAGTAGTCTCTCAGAGCTCTATGGAGAGATTTGAAAACACCTCCATACCCGGCCATTTGATGGTCATGGCAAAGTCTCAGTACTTCTTCCCTCAGTGAGGGGGGAATGTATAATCATCCAAAGGGGTCTATAAGACACCGCATCCCCATTTAATGTGGAAGCAGGAATCCTATGCCAGAGGATTCCTGCTTCCACATTAAATGGGGATGCGGTGTCTTGTAGACCCCTTTGGAGGTCATCCATCCTGGCCCTGGCATACGGGTCCTGTTGCTGCTGAGCTGTGTCCCTTACAAAGAGGTCCTCTGCTTGTCTGCCTGCTGCTAAAATCTCTATCTGGTTCCCCCCCATAGACTGATCAAACTTGTGAGGTTGTAATATAGTAGCCTGGACCTCCTGGTGTGTAGCAGGGGTTGCCTGAATGGATCAAGACAAGGCATCTGCCAAACAGTTCTGCGCCCCAGGAACGTAAGATTTAACAAAATTGAAATGGGAGAAAAACTGGCTCCATCTGATTTGGCGTGGGGTGAGCGATCTGGTGTTTTGTAGAAGCTGTAAATTCTTGTGATCAGTGCAAACCTTCACAGGAAAGGTCGCACCTTCTAGCCAATGCCTCCACTCTTGAAATGCTGCTTTAATTGCCACCAACTCCTTGTTAAAAACATCATAGTTTCTCTCTGCTGGTGAGAGCATGCGGCAGAAAAATGCACAAGGAAGCAATGTCTTCCCTACTTTGTCAATATATTGCAATAAAACAGCAGCAATAGCAAAATCTGAAGCATCTGAATGTATTATGAATTGCTTTGTGGTATCATGATGCTTTAAAGCCGTTGGGATGCAAAGAAGCATCTGAAGAAGAATGGGAAACTGAAGAAGCATGGGAAAACCCAGACAGATAAACCCCCAAGAGTCAAGGTGGGTCTGTTCTGTGTCTCTTTGAATGACAGCTCAAACTCTCTCTACTACGCATGCGTTTTCCCCCTTGGATAGGGACCCCCTCCTGCTCACCACCAGTACTCATGACAAGACCTGGCACCATAGCTAAACTTTCCTACGGAGCCCACAACAAATTCATCTCACCAAACTCACCCTATCCTAGCGCTTGGAGGAAAAGCCAGGTCTTGAGTGCTTTTTGAAAGGTTAAAAGTGTGGGAGCCTGCTGAACTTCAGGGGGAATAGTGTTCCGTAGGGCAGGGGCTGCCACAGAAAAGGCACGCTTCCTAGGCCCCATAAGATGGCAACATTTAGGGAGGGGACTAGGAGTGTCTCTACCCTATCCAGTCTGCTAGTATGGGCAGATGTGCTTAGGAAGATGCAGTCCCGCAAATTATTGGGCTTATTTCCAGAAAAACATGCACAAGATGTCTATTCTTCCACCTAAACTACACCAAGGTTCTCAATTCATAGCAAAATAATCCTAAAAATGATCCATTACAATCAAATATTATGTATAATTTGCCAAAACAAATAGCAGACCTAACGTGCATCCTTCTAGAGAACTGGCTGATTATCTGCCATCAAGTTATTGTTGACTCTTAGTGATCACATAAATAGATTTTACATGACAATCTGTCTGTAACCTGGTCTTTTAGGTCTTCCAACAGTGCACTCATCACCACTGTAACTGAGTCCATCCACCTTGCTGCTGATCATCCTTTTCTCTTTGTTTCCACCCAGGATCAGAGCCTTCTCTGGAGAGCTAGGTCTTTGCATAATGTGTCCAAAGTCTGATAACTGGAGCCTGGTCATTAGTCCCTCGAGTAAGAATTCTGGGTTTATTTGTTTGTTGATCCATTGGTTTGTTTTCTTGGCTGTCCATGATATTCTCAGAAGTTTTTTCCAACACCAAAGTTCAAAAGTGTAGTATTCTTCTAATCCTGCTTCTTCAAAGTCCAACTTTTGCTTCCATAGAGTGTCACAGGAAATACCACGGCTTGCATGATTCTGATTGTTGTAGGTATAGAGGCATCATAACATTTTCCAAGGCCTTCATGGCTGCTCTACCAAGTGCTAGTCTACAGAGTATTTCTTGACTGCTTGTTCCTTTACTGTTGATGGTTGATCCTAAAAGGCAGAAGCTATCCACCACTTTGATGTCTTCATTGGCAATTCTAAGGCTGGTTGTTGTACCTGTTGTCATTAGTTTGGTCTTTTTTATATTTAAGTTTAAGCCCATTTTTTCACTGTGATTCTTGACTTTTATTACTAGAGCTTATAGATCCTTTATATTTTCAGCTATCAGGGTAGTAGAGTCATCAGCATAACACATGTTATTAATTTTTCTTCCTCCACTTTTAAAATCACACTCTTCTTCCAATCCAACTTCCCTTAATATATATTCAGGATATAGGTTGAATAAATAAGGGGAGAGTATACAGCCTTGTTGCACTCTTTTACCAACCTGGTGCCAGTCTGTTTCTCCATGTTCTATCTGTACCGTGGCTTCCTGACTTGTATATAAATTTCTCATGAGGACAATGAAATGTTCTCGGATTCCTATTTTTCTGAGTACATTCCACAGCTTCATGTGATCAACACAATCAAAGGTCTTTCTATAATCAATGAAGCACATACTAACTTATATTTAGTATTATTTGGCTTTCTCAATTATCCAGCATGCATCAGCAATAATGTCTCATGTTTCTTGCCCTTTTCTAAAGCTGTCATTTTGGTTATTTGAAGACAGTGTTAGCTACGAAGAATTCATTGGAGTGGCAGAAATTGAAATTGGACTCCTGCTTCATTTTGGTTTCCTAAGCTGTAAAATCCAACTACATTTTCCTCTTTAATGTTTCCAACTTTGTCATTCTAGTCTCCAGTCACAAGCAGCACATCTTGTTTGCATGTTCTGTCAATTTCAAATTGAACTTGATCATAACACTCATCAACCACATCTTCCTCTGCATCAGTGGTTGGAGCATAAACACGAATGATCGTCATATTAAAGGGTTGTCCATGAAGTCTAATCAATATTATTTGGTCATTGATTGCATTGTAGCTGAGTACTGTTCTTGCTATACCCTTCCTAAGTATAAAAGCAACACTGTTCCTTCTTTGTTTTTCATGTCCTGAGTTGATCTTCTGACTGAAAATGTTTTGCATCTGGTTCCAGTGAATGGATTTTAGGGTTCTAGTAAAATACAAAGTAGAACATGCAAGTCCAAAGTCTGTCCAAGCCTGTAGATCAGCTGTTCCTATATTGCTTCCATTGTGTATATAGGTTCAAGAAGCCGCATTCTATAAAGTTTCTTAAACTTTGCCAATGTCACAGTCCTATGATAAATTTCTGCAACCCCTGCTGCATGAAAAAAAAACAATACTTTCACTGGTGTTAGAGTTGGGCAAGAAATACATGATTTTTAATAGTTAAATGTTAGTATATAATCCAGTTGAAATGATAAAACTATACAACTTTATAAAATAAAATTGTTTGATTTGAAATGTTTTCAAAAATGTAGTAATGGATAATGTGTTTTACAGAATAGAGATTTAAACAATTGAAATGGACAAAAATCTCAGTTTTGCAGAGTACAACCACCAAAATCTATTGATCATGCCCCAAACATTATTGGGCATTGGAGATCTGTTGACACCAACCACCAAATTTGGGGTTATCACTAAGCTAAAAAATCAGTTTTCTACTTGCTTCCTTTGCTTAGCAGAGATTCAGTGGTTCTTAAAATGGTTCTACCAATAACACATTTTTATAAAATTATTCTTTATGTTGTACAATTAATTAATTATAGTTTCGATTTCTACAACCATCCACTCCTACACAACTCTGAGCAGCTTACAAGAGTTAAAAACAACAATACAAATGAATTAAAACAAGAATAGTAATACCTATGCTAGGGAGAGAAAACAAAAACAAAAATTAAAACTCAATAGTGGGCTCCTGAAATGTCTTGGCCCAGTGCCTGTGTGGAATGACCTGGGTCTTCTCTTGAAGGTAAGCAAGGTTCAAATTAATTTTTAAATGAATTCTTTTAACCCTCTTCTGAGTTGCTAGGGTCTTGCAATATACAGCTTGAGAATACCTACTGCAGAAAATTTTCAATCCTCATACACAACGGTAATCCTGGGAAACAATTAAACCTATACACACTGTCTAGGCAGTGTTAAATCCCATTTCATTGAATGAGTCCTATTTGCTTGGATATTTTTTTCTATTAAGGGAGCAGCTAACTTCAGTAGTACAGTAAGAAAAAGTATCTTTGCCTAGGCTATGGCTAAGTGATATTATGCTTACTTTTTTGCAGTACTTCAAGATTCTGAACTGATGAACTCTCTGTGTAATACAAATAAAAATATGTAGATTCATCTCTGTTTGCTGAAAAAATTAAGTGTTTTGCCATGCAGATTATGTCGTTTGGAAACTGAAAAATGCCAAGATGCCAAAAACTTTTGTTAATGGAAAACACGCTCTTTTGTTGGCCACATGCCACCAGCTATTTATTATTATTGTTTCTCCGCAAGGGCTTTGCAAAGCATGAACATGTGCTATACTGGATTAACCCTGCCGGCACACAGGCACCCACCACATGAGGCACTGCCAATTAAACTGTCAAATGGCAGGAGAAAGCAATAGGTCAGTCTGATGGTAAAGCTTTCATTATCTTGTTATCAGGAAATCTCATTTTTAGCTATCCTGAGTACCAAAGAAATCAAGGCCACATCTTCAGATTTTTACAGGAGTGAACAACCAGATTGATATAATCTGCATTACTTGTACAGACACAGAATGGCTTATACAATCACTGGTGCAATTATGCTGCTATCTGATTAGGGCAATAGGAGTAGTCATCACTTTTTGCTATACCATTCATAATGTTTGACAGGTATAGCCCTCATCAACTTTCTTCCTATTCCACTACCTTAGGATAAAATTAGGCACAGTTCTAGCTGCAGACAAAGTTTACCGTATACACAAATCAGTTTAGAGATTTTGTCTCAGATCCTGAGATACTGGAAGGCTAAGTTAGATAGATAATAGACAGATACTTTTTAATTTATTTTCTCAGAGTGCATGCCTCTTCATCACAGGCTATAATATTCGTGGACCAGTCACTATCTCTCAGCCTAATATTTCTCCCTTGCAGAATTTCTGGAATTGTAAAATAGGAAAGAATGCTGCTTTGAGCACACTGAAGAAAACAGGGTAGAAATTTAATTTTAAATTGTTTTCAACAAAATGCTCCAACACAGCTCTCACATAAACTCAGTTTTTGTCATTTGAAGTTCTATAAAAAGCCAAACTTGAAACAGCATAGCTTTTTGGAAAAATACTTAATTGGACAATTGTAATGTTGTGTTATCTTTTCTGTTACCACCCTGTTAAAACTTTAATATATATTGTGGTATTTCTTTCAGGATTATTTTTGAGATCTGAGTCCAAAGGAGGAGAGAGATTTTCTACCTAAAACAGAGTTACATTCAAATCTCTCTTCTGAGACAATGGCTTGTTCATTGTCTCACAACGTTTTCCATAATCAGGGCCATGGGAATCTGTAGTGATGTTCACTGGCTTTAAAATGGCAGGCACAATCACACAACTGAAATGCCATCCCATTTTACATGTATCCAATACCTGAGATGCAAGCTAAAAAGGGGTGTAGCTTCAATCAGCCAGTCACACCCACCATTTTGATGTCAGTGTCACTGTGGACACCCTTTACTAGGCTGCAGTCTTCTTTACAAATCAATATGAAAATAAATTTAGCTATACTTCCACTTAGAACCTCGATAAAGTTCTTAACAATTCTTCAGTATGTTCATCAACAAGTAATGGGGGTAGAGGTAGGAGCCAAAAACTTCCTTACTCAAGATAGAACTCTCATTTACATGTCCTGCTTCATGCAGTGCGAGGATGGCCCACTCAACAACTTCCTGAGAACATGAGCATGAATCATCCTTAGTCCCCCTTCAGCTCACCCAGCTCTGCTACAGAAGTAGTATTTTCCCACTTTTTAAATTATTTTATTTTAAAACAGTGAAATACAAAAAAAAAACCCTACATCACCAACAAAGAATAAAGATAAATAGTGATTATATCGTGCAAAAAGAGAAAGTATTATAGTGACTAAAAACAACTAAATGTAACAAAAGAAAAAAAACTTATAACAGAAAAAAGATTCATATGGTAACTATAGATAACAATATAAAATTAATTCAATCCTTAATTCAATCTAGACCATATATGAAAATAAAACTAATTCAATCCTTAATTCAATCTAGACCATATATGAAAATATTGTATCATTTTCTCATTTTTAGAACACAGAGACTTTTCAAAAATAGGCAGTAAACTCATATCCTGGATCTCTTCCTTAAAATCAGGACAGCAAGGTTCTTTCCAGTAATGTAAAATTATCCTTTTTTTCTTTGCCATGACCAGGTTCAATCCAAAGCTTTTGATGAGATGACAAATTCCATGCTCTAGGAATATAGTTCAATATCACACTGAGATCCTTAACTATAATATTTTACTTCTGATGGCATAAAGTGTGCTGAGTGGTCAGTGTGTCAGCAATTTGGTCTGAGATCAGTTTATAGGCAGGGGCTGCCTGCTCCCATGGGTGGCAAGAGCAGCAAATGGGAAAGGAGAAAAAGAAGAAGGTCCTTTTCAAAGACCCATTTTCACCACTGAAGATCTGTTTAATTGTAGAGGTGTCACTTCCCCTATGATACAGCTCACTGTCACCCCCTGCAGTTGTTTAGGTGCTGTAGCATCGGGGGGGGGGTTGTTATACTTGACCAATACTGGTAAACAGTTGGACAAGTGTCACTTTGACAAGTGACAAGAAACCCCCTATAGGGGTGAGGTGGCCAAGCTCCTTCTCCCAGGTACAGACTGCCCCTACCACAAGCCTTCCCATAGACGGGCAGACAGTGGCACTGCTGCCTCAGTGTTGCAGTGTAAAAGGAGCAGGGAGTGTTGCAAGCCACTTGTACTCCTACGTGGAAGAAGGTAGGCGGTACAGCCATTTGCCCCAGTTGCAGGTTGCATCTGGAAAAAGCAGTTCTACCATCTGCACTCCTGCCGTAAAGGGTGAAAGACCTGCTTCCCTATCTTCTCTCTCCTACCTCTACTGCTACCCATCACAAGAAAATCAGGGGAAGAGGAAAAGACTGGGTCTTCGGTGGTCTCATACTGCCAATAACTGTTGCCAAGATTTTTCCCTCTCCCAGGTCCTCACTGCAGGTAAAACCTCTATTCTGCTTCACTGCCCAGGCAGAATAGAGGTTGGAAGAGCAGTCAGAGGTGGGGTTTTTTTTAGTACAAGTAGTCCTCACTTAATGACAGCCCTGTTTAGCAACCAACGTGACAAAGGTGCTGAAAAAGTAACTTTTTGGCTGGTCCGACAAGCTTAGCGACTGCGTTGCTTAGCGATGGAGTTGCTGGTCCCAATTGTAACTTAACATGATAGATAAGGGTTGGATATAATCTAGTCCAACCATCTGCCCAACATAGAAATCCAGTGCAGGACTTGGATATATTGATCTGTAGTTCTAGTTCTCAATTACTACATGAAAACTCTGGATAGATATAGTTTAATATCTTTACTCAACCAAATTATTTAATGATCTTGAGTAAGTCAGTAGCTTTCAGTGTATAATCCAGGAGTAGGCAATATACTTGTATATACTTCCCTTGGCACAATTATTCTTATTGTAGCTTATTTATACCAAATTTATTTTTTTAAAGGGAGACTGGCATCCTGCAAAGTAAAACATCAGCCTCTGGCGTTATCTTGATTATCTACAAAAATGTGTCTGGGCCCCACACAGACACCATAGGCATTCTCAGAGAATAAAAATAGTGAGTGCCTAGAGTCCAATGTCTTGCTAGGAGTGGCCACCCACTCAGAAAAAAAGACAACAGTAATGTAAAGTGGGAGAAAATATTCTAGGTGCAAGAAGAAATGGGGAGGTGCTACTTCAGCATTGCGATCAACAGGTGCTTCATGGCTTACCCCACCTACCATGACTGTCATTTTAGGAATTGGCAAATTCCCCAAGATAATCATTTTGTGATCATGCCCACTACTTGCCTATTGCTGGCCTAATGGCCCCCAAAATTACCTTGTACTGAGTCCAACCATCGGTTCAGCTAGTTTTGTATTGTCTGTATACTGACTGACAACAGATACCCAGGGTTTTAGACAGAAGCTTTTTGCTACCCTCCCTGCCTATACTAGAAATTTCAAAAAGACTCTTTCACATACAAAACATGCAAGTCCAGCTTCCTGGAAACCCACAGCTGTGTCACCATGAGCTACAAGCAAATCTAATGTACCAATCGAAGAGAGTATCTGTAGCTCAGGGTTGAACTGTGAAGTCCTTGGAGCTCTCTGAGCCTTGTTGTTTTCTCGCAGACATTTCATTGCCAGATGAGGCAACATCTTCAGTGCGACAGTCACACTTAAGATGTTGCCTAGTCTGGCAATGAAACGTCCGCAAGAAAACAACAAGGCTCAGAGAGCTCCAAGGACCTCACAAATCTAATGTGTTATGCAAACCCAGCCCATGTCAATGATTTGGTGCATCATACAAGCCCAAAAAACTCGTTTCAATAAACCGTGGTTCAGCTTATGATAGGTATAACATGCAAAAACAACTTAAGGGGCTTATTTTGGAGTAAACATGCCTAGAACAGTACATACTTGTTTTCCTACTCTTCCTGTTTTACATATACCTGGTCTTGCCAAAAAAATCCATTAACTATTCCAGCAAAATTGGCCCCTAATTCTTCTAAAGCAGAGAGCAAAGCTGCAACCTCACTGTGAAAACCAAACTGAAAACTCATTATCTGAGGCAATTAACACAATATTCATCAGTCTCTATATTAATTAAAATAATTAATAAAGTATTACCGTCTCTATTTTTTTTCTAAGCCCATGATTTATAATCCATGAAAATATGAGCTTTCTGTCTGTTTTAACTTCGTAGATTTTTGTAGATTTTTTACTCTCTTTTTACCTGTAAGCTGCCTAGAGTCACTTACACAGTATAAATTTAATAAATAAATAAATTTAATAAATAAATAAATAAAGCTTATGCCATAAGACTCTAGTCTTTAAAATTCCACAAGATGCTTTGACGGTTCAATTCTCAAAACTCTTAATCTCTTAAGAGAGCCCTTCCTTCCTTCCTTATTCCCCAACCTTGGTGCCTTCCATGTTGGGCTACGACCTTCATCATCCTCACCTAGCATAATCAAAGCTGGGAATGATGGGAGTTACAGTTCATTCGAAACTGCTCATTTCTTTGACTGAATTTATCTGACATATAGCGCAAGAACGGCAAGTCCTCCTATTCCGCCCTACACACACTCTCTCTCTCCCCCCCTTTTCCCTCAAGGGAAAAAAAGGGAAAAGAAGAAATCCCACTCCCACCCTCTGCTCCTCCCTCCCAATTCCAAACCTCATCCCCTCGGGGTGGCTGTTCCGTTTACACGCAAGAGAGACGAAAGTCCTATCCCATCTTCTCTCGGGATCCTGCGGCAGCCACCATGAAACTTCCCCGGCGAGCGCTAGCTTTCCTGTCTTTTGGGCTGCTCCTCGTCCAGCAGCGGGCTGAGGTGTCCGGGCGAACCTACCTTTACGACAACCGCTACGCCGGGTAAAGCTGCTTTGCTCTGCTCTCACGTCCCTCGCGCGCTTCGCTGCTCCGTTTGCGCGCGGTTTTTTGTTGTGTGGTTTTGGGTTTTTTTTTTTCTCCTTAGTTTATCATTCAAATTTGTTAACTGATGTTTAAACTCAATTCCTGCCTATTGGAGGAAACGTGCTCCTATTGCTATTTTTATTATCGGGGTAAGTATAATTGAATATAGTAATACTATTTAATATAATGATGTTATCGTTTAGTATTAATTTTTGGAACAGCATGGTTTCTCTCCTGCTGGGATTTAGGAAACTCTTTAAAATCTGGCTGTTCCAGCAGGCCTAATGGGGCAAATGATCCTTGGTATGTAAGAGGAAGCATACTGTGAGGGCTGCATTTGTTAATGGTATTTACAGATGATGGTTATGTAAGCTGTTCAGAGTTGATGTCCACTGGTGTGGCCTACAACCCCAGTAAAAGAAATAAACGAATAAATAATAAAATTGATAATGGGTAAGTAGAGTTGCATTTGTAGGAATACATTATCCTAGTCTGGGAGGCAGTCGTTCATTTTAATATGGCAAAAAGAAATGTGAAAAAATAAGAAAAATTAAGTAGTTTTGAATAATTTCTAGCCTTTCAGAGTAATCATTTACACGTTTACTCAAAGCAGAGTTCCCCTAAAAGCTGGTGCGCAAAATTCAGAAGCAAAGCTCATTACTATCATTGTGACATAAATTATGGCAAAGGAAGGCTTGGACACTGATCATGATATTGATCAGAACTTACTATTTTCCTTATTATGTTTATTTTGATTTTTTTAAATTTGGTGTTTTATTTATTGTCCATGGCTTTGTTATTAGCTGCCATGTTTTGCCATTTTCCACACCTCTTTTTAATCCGTTTGGCATTTCAGTTGTCTTCATACAGCTTAGTTCTCTGCACTGCAGTTCTGAGTAGCAGGAACAGAATGGCATGAAGTTTTAATGGGACTGGGTAGAAAGTACAAAATAAGGGGACTTAGAGTTGTCTGACTAAAATATGGTTCTATTATATCCACAACCCATTATCTATATAAACCAACTCAGGGGCTGTTAAACTAATTGAATTCTAAGCTGTTCATAAACTGTACAGGGAACCACAGCTTTCCAATTATTTATAAATCAATGCAAACCCAAATCAACTCACATGTACCCTCAATAAGCTAAAACTAGCACTTCTATAGAAGGTGCCATTACATAAACCAGTGTTTCTCAACCATGGCAACTTTAAGATGTCTGGATTTCAATTCCCAGAATTCCCCACCATGCTTAAAGCAAGGTTGAGGAATACTGACATAAACTATAGTTCATTGGTAGAAAGGTATGTAGGTTAAATCCCTGGAAATCCAATCAAAAGAATCAGGTACTGTATGTGGAACCTGGGCTTGGAACCCTGAAAAAGCCTCTGACAGTCAAACAGAAGCAAGTTATCTTGTGGCATCTTAAAGAATAACACATGTGGTATAGCTTAATCTTGGGGTGGATTAATAACCATCTACCCTCTGATTAGAAAATGTGTTTAAAAAATAAGAAGAAAGGATGAAGTGGTAAGGGGATCAGCTGAGGGAAACACCTACAGTTTAGGTTAAATTAGGATAGAACTTTATTTGTCCCAAAATGGCCATTCAAAGGATACCCATGTTGGCTGGCTGAAGAAATCATAGTTATTATTAACTAGAAATATGACTTCTCAAATGGTTCACACTACCCTCTGCACTGCGTACTTACGTATCATAGAGTTCATTGCTTGGCTTTTGTTAACTAGACAGAGGAAAACTGCTGAATGTAGTTTAACTTTGGCCTTTGAAGATGTGATAGCTATTCTCCAATATTCTGTTTAGTGAGAATAATTCAAGAGTGATTGCAATATACAACATTATTAAGATAAAATAACGTAAGAATATGGCTTTAGAAATGGCTTGCATTTTGTATCAGAGGAACTAAAATCGTATTTTTTTCAGTTAACAGCATATTCTATGCAGATTTTGTTCATAACTGTTCTATACATGATTCAAGATAAACAGAAGGAAATAATAACTGCCTTGACTTTTTCATTTTTATTAAAACAGTAGGGCCAAGTATGTACACACTGAAGTCAAAACACAACCATTCATTGAAGTTTAAAAAACATTCCATATGCTTTAGGAAAAAAGTACATGGAAATGGTAATATGATACAAAGCATTTCACCTCTAGGTCATGTAGCAGTGACAAAGCATTTAACACATGACAGCTGCTCTGTGGCCTGAGTCCAATGCCTAATTCTAGGTATCTAAATGAAAACCCCACAATTTTGACCCTTCCTGGGTCAAGACAGGCCAAGAACCTAATGCATATAGAAAGAAAGTTGCTTATGATGTTCAATGTGATGAAACAATGGGAATTCTAGGACTTTAATTGTTGCTGGAAACAATTTGGGTTTGTAGAATGTTTGGGAGGAGCAGCCTTTGCTACATAATCAAATTTTATTGTCAGTACTTTCTTTAAATTGCCAGTTAGATACCAGATATTGCCATGCAACAAAAGAATGTGAAAGATCAGCCATATTGGAATAATTGATGCGTTATTTTAAACTGTTAAGGGCTACTCTTCAGAGTCAGAGGCTGAGGAGCCTGATCCATCCAATGCCTATAATTGAGCCCTACCTGTATTGGCCATATTTAAGAGCAGCCACTTGCTACTGACCCTTTATTGACAAACACTTGGCCAACCTTGGATTTGCATTCTTGTTTCTTTGCTTCTCTCTTCTGCTCCTTGCCTCTCAGCTCTTTGACTCGGATTGGGTAACTAACCCCTCTGGTGTTTGAATCTTAAACGGTCATAGACTACATTTACTTCTCCGAACCTGTGCTCTGTTCAGCTTCTACAGCTTGACTATGAACTGGACTCTCTTAACTGCCTGACATCCAGGCAAGATCTCATTTTCTGATTTAGCAGTTCCTCTGCCTTACCTGAATCTGATGAAACAGAGATAGAGCTCATGTCATCAGCATACTAATGACATTTTAATAAAAATCTCAGTATGATCTCACTCCATAATTTCATGCAGAAGTTGAACAGAGGAATAAATGAACCCTTTGGAACCCCACTATTTAAGCACCATGTATTTGAATAGAAATCACCTAGCACCACTACCTAGAGACAGCTATTCAGGTATGAGCAGATCCATTTCCAGGCTGTTGCACACACATTTAATTTACTCAGTGGTAAAGAAAGTATCTGAGGTGCAGCAGAATCAACAGGATTATACTCCCCTGTCTTTCTCTGGTAAATATCATCCAAGAAGGCAATGAAGAATGTGTCAGTGCCAAAAGCGAACCTAAACCCTGATTTTAATGGATCTGTGAGTTCTGTTTCATTCATTCAGGAATGCCTGGATCTGATCAATAGCATCAGCAAATATTCAAGCATCTTCCCCAGAAGGAGATATCGGCCACCAATTTATAATTTTTAGGCTGGGATCCCACTGTGTGTTTTCCTCAATGTGATTAAGGAGACCATAGTGAGATTACTCCTTCTCAAGATGTAGAAAGCCATGAAGATGACCTTGGAGAAACTATTCAGAAACCATTACAACAACAGCAGGTGTGAAAACATGTTTTGAACCTGGAAAACAAGGGAAGTATTAGGAAAGGACACAGACTGGCTCCTGCCTGACTCCCTGGGGTATAAGAGGGAAGGGAAAACACAGGCTTCCAAGAATCTGTTACTATAGCCCAGTGTTTCTTAAACGTTTTCTTCCCATTTTTAGAGAGGACTTCAAAAGAACTTTTGTTTGTATGGGTTATATTTATCAATATTTACCATATTAAAAATTAAAATAGATGCATTCGGTGCCGCTATTACTTCTCATGATAGTTTGATGGGATTTTAATGTTGTATTATTTTTCAACATAGGCTGGCAAAAAAATATTATTTTGCAGGCCCCTGAGAAGTTCTTAGGGGACCCCCAGGGGTCTAGGACCACACTTTAAGAAATGTTGCTATAGCCTATCTTGATAAAATATAGTATTAATCTGTGTGTGCTGTTTGTTTCTTGATTTGGACAACCTTGAAGGGCTGACATAAGGGGAGGAACATATAATCTCCTACCCGAGCACCTTCTTCTTACTAGTTGTGATAAGCCATAAAGATCAGGGTCAAGGAACCATGCAGACATGGTCATTAAAAGCATGCCCTAAAGTTCCAGTTGTTTTATTTTATAACAAATATTAGGGTGTTTTTTCATTCACCAATCAAGTTGGAGAGTCTCATAGTAAATAAAAGTCAAAACAGCACTACTACTAAAGAACACATACACAAAGAAATCCTAGTGATCACACCTTTGAGCATCACTTTGCATAGTTTGAATTAATTTGGAAGCAAGTATAGATACGTTTCTTCAAGCTCATTTAACTTCAGTAATGAATTACATATATTGTTAACTTTATTTGGCATCTCTGGGCATCTGAAGCCAAGGTTATCCTTGAAAAAGCAAAAACCACATATTCCAAGCACTTTTCTGCAGCAATAGTAAATAAATTCATTTATTGTAAAGTTTTTCAAAATTCCAGTTTGTCCCCTTCCTTCTCCACCTCTCAAACACAACATATTTTCAAGGCAAAATGCTTGTGAGATTATATAATTTACCTTAGGACCCTGCATATTTCTAAACAAGGTGATTAAATCAAAGGGACCCATGTAACCTCTGCTATGTGATTATGTAGGTGGTTCGAGCATCATAGACATTGAGCCTACAGCTATGAGTCTGATTATTATCTTTCCTGAGGAGTGATGGTGCAAATAGTAAAGAAATTACTGCTCCAAGGCCACTTTCCCTCCCATGATATATTTACTCATAAAGATAAAATCTGCGTACAATTTGGAGTACATCCAGAGAGCCAGTCTGGTGTAGTGGTGAAGGTGCAGGCCTAGAAACCAGGAGACTTTGAGTTCTAGGCCTCCCCTAGGAGTGAAAGGCAGCTGGGTGACTTTGGGCCAGTCACTGTCTCTCCACCCAGCCTACCGCACAGGGCTGAGAGACAGTGACTGGCCAAAGTAAAGAAAACAGGAGGAAGGAGTTTTAGGTACTGTGACTAAGTGATTGTGTCACTTAGCAACAGAAATTCTAGTCCAAATTACCATTGTTAAGTGAGGACTACCTGTATTAAAGGGAAAATATATATTGATATGAAAGAAATAGGATTGCACAATAAATGTACACAAGAACTATTTGATTATATCCCAGGAAAGTTCATGAACAGCCAAGGTGTGCTGTTTTATCACATAAGCTAGCAAGCAATGTCAGACAGCATTGCTATTTACCATTAACATTTCATTGGTCTTTAGTCATCTCAGTATGTGTACAAGTCTCATTCTAATTTTCCAATATCCATTTAGCTAAAATGCTTAGAAACCCTAGAATGCGACAAACTTAATATCTCATTAATGTCTGCTGAAGAAAAATTGGGTACCCTAAATAATTTCCACATGATCTTTGTGTATTTAAACCTTTCTAAAATAAATGTATAGATCAGGGTGGGGTGGGGTGGGGTGTAGGGTTAATACTTCACTGGCTAAGGCGTTATTTTATTCTATAATTAACAATAATGTGTTTACAAGTCTGAGCAATCTCCTTTCCTACAATTCTTGAGTATTAAATACTGAATATTAAACTGTTAATACTTGTCCAACTGATAATGAAAAAATATAGTTTGAAGTTTCAGGATATACCTTAACAGTGACTCTTCGTCTGTAGTGTTTCTTTCTCCAAATATATCTAATTTTGCTCTGTACCTGTATAGTATGTGGTATTATGGTCAACTATTCACTGTCTTGGAGAAGCATAACCTTACCCTGAAATATAACCTTACCTAGATAAAGACCGTATATTTGTTATATATTTGACAGAGAAGGACAAAATAGATAAGATAAATTCAGTAATTTGTCCATCAGATTATGTTAGCCACAGACATCACTCCTTTTTTCAAATTTTTATGTAATCGAGTGGAGTTCAAACTTTAGTATTATGAACCCCAGACCAAGTCAGTCTGGACATGTTTGCATGCATGTGCTGGTCTTCAACATAGCTGACAAGCAGCAGCATCATACATGGGCTGTAATGTGACATGAGTAGGTAATCAGAACTAGGCTCAGACCATTAAAAACCACAAAGCTCTCTAGTATAGGAGCATACAGGTAGTCCTTGCTTAACGACCACAATTGAGACTAGAATTTTGGTTGCTAAGCAAAGCAGTCATTAAGTGAATCTGACCCATTTTACAACCTTTTTGCAGCAGTCGTTATGCGAATCACTGCGGGCGCCAAGCAAACCATGTGATCGTTAAGCAAATCATGAAGTTCCCCATTGATTTTGCTTGCCAGAAGTCGGACGTCAAAAATGGAGATCACATGACCATGGGATGCTGCAATGGTCGTAAGTGCGACCTGGTTGCCAAGTGCCAAATCGTGATCATATGACTGCAGGGACATTGCAACAGTCATAAGTGTGAGAACTGGTCATAAGTCAATTTTTTCAACACTGTTGTAAGTCCAAACTGTCACTAAACAAATGGTTGTTAAGTGAGGACTGCCTATATAGAAAAAAAGAAGGCATACCTGTATAGCTTCTGCAGTTGCTTATTAATAATGCATTAGAGTGGCTTATTAAGTGTAAACATGGCCATTATGTTAATAGAATTGTTTGTAGGGGTTGTTGCTTTACATTTCCTTTTTAGATACATATGAAAGCTTTCCTCAACCTGGTTTCAGCAGGTAGCAATCAAGCCAGGAGCTATGTTGAAGGGAGTGTTCCAGTGAATCAGAGCAAAGGAACACATCAAAGTACAGCACAGCTGAAAGATTCTTGAATTAGGGAAAAGCTCAGTGTAAATAAGTGTGCTAACAGCTGTAAGCAAAGCTGGATTTCCTGTTCCTTGCTCTCTCATGGTGCCAAAATGAACTGATGTAGTTAATCCAGGTTAGTATAAATGCTTTATAATAAATAATACATGCCAGAAGAAAGCATTTCCATTGCTCAGTCTGTTTCAGAACTGCTTAACATGTGCTGAACTTCAATGCCAGGATTTCCCTTTGATCATGCTTGCTGGGAATTATGTTAGTTGAAGACCAGCCCATCTGGAGCACACCAGGTTAAGAAAGTCTAATGTTCGCTACTGCATTTTATTTCTGTTTCAAGGTTACATCATTTTACTATTTTATTTTCTTGCTGAAAATAATATCCTATTTAGGACTTCATTTTAATATTATTCTACAGGCATAAGGTGATACGGATTATACCAGACAATGACCAAGTGGCAGAGACACTGAAGATTCTTTCTCAACAACTTAAGGTGAGTGTGTGCTTTAGCAATGCTCTGTACTATATCATAAGTATAGAGTTTTTTTGTCCATAATCAGGAGATCTGAAGTGTGATATTAAATATGCGTGGTTGTGGTTCTGCGGATATTGCAGAACTAACTGCAACTCCCAACAGCAGTAGCCAGCATGACTACTGATGAAGGAACCTGGCAGTTACAGCTTGCAAATATTTGCAAAGCTTCAAGTTCTCTATACATGATATAAAGGATTACCACAATATAAGCCAGCAAGAGCTGAAGAATTTTGAATTCATATCGTTCTAGTCAGCCAGTTAGAGTCTTTAACTAGTTGGAAGAGCTGATGGAAACAAGGAAACTTGAATAAAAGGAATCCATATCCTAAAAACTATCTTAAATTATAGTAACTGATGTTATTCTAATTAGATTGGGTGCTCTAATCCAGGAACCCTGGCAAAGTCTTTCACATTATTTATATCATAGTTCTTTTAATGAAAAATACTACTAAAGCTCTACCACTGAGCTTTGATCTCTTCAGATTTTTATTTGTTTCACTGTAGGATGCAAAGCACTTGCTATAGGACATTTGCAAACAGAGAATTGGGCCCTGAAGAACAGTTGTGTTGGCTACTTGAGTTCTAAGTGGTTGCTATGCTTTGAACTGATTATATTGAGATGTATCAAGCCAGCCTCTAACTGTATTACTGCTTTTTCAGGCAATATTATTATTTCTTTATGAGCAGAACCTATCTGTAGTCATGAATTATTTTTTCTCCAAAGAAAAGTTGTGCTACTTTTCCAGCAGAATATCTTTTGAAATATTATCATCCTTCCTTCTGTGACTTTTAGACAGCATGGGCTTACAACCATGCTTGCTATTTAGAGTTGGGAGAGCAGCAAACGTGGGGAAGAAACTAGAAGGTAATTAGTGATCCACTGTGCAGTTTGTTCTATTGTAGCATCCAGAATAGGATGCTGTTGTTGCAGCAATGGTTTTGTTAATACAGAAATAAATCAAGCTTCTTTTTTTAAAAAAAAGAATAAAACATATCAAGAGCTTCTGAGTGGGAGATGCGCTTCTTTGCAAAGTTACACTTCCTGTAGCTCAGTCTTCCCTGACCTGATACCATCAAGATGTGCTGATTGAGAATTTTAGCCAGCCAGCCACAATGGAAGAATGGATGGTGAAATTATTGGAGTTCGTGCAGATGGCAAAACTGACAGCATTGATAAGAGAAAATACTGTGACTGGATTTATTTCTACATGGAAACTGCTTTTAGACTGTTTGCTTGTAACAGAAAAAAACTGAAGTTTTGATTTTGGGTTTTTATGATTGCTATTTTTTATATAATGTTTGTTAAGGTTTAGTTAAGAGTAAGAGATCATGGTATCACAATATGCATTTATGTCTGTGTTGAAGAAGGTTGGAAGTCATTTTCTTTGTATCTTTTCTTAGCTATACTTGCACTTTTTAGATTCTCTTTTTTCTTTTAGTTCTTTCCTCAAGCCTTTCTATGCTTCGTATTTTAACTGTATTCTGAAATGTTAATAAAGTTCTTATAAAAAAGAGAGAATTTTAGCCAGCCAAGTAGCCTTTTCATCTCTCAAATCTGAGCACAGATCATCAGACAATCAGTGCAATGCCTCATCCTACTCCCTCAAATCTATGTGTAAATATGCATCTTTTTCCTATCTTCACAAAAATAAAAAATATTGTACAGTACTAGTGTCTCAGTGGTCAACATGGTGACAAACTGCCATTAACTTTGAAACACTAATATGTACAGTATGTGGACTTCCTTATATGATCATGCCAATAGGACTGGGTACAAAAGAGAAAATGTGTCTTGTTTCCAGCTTGAAACAAAGCTTTGTATGTTGCAGTTTGACTCAAAACAGGTATGAGTGTTCTGGCAATGGGAAACAGTAGATAGTCAAAACAAATGGGTTGTAAAAATCCAGACAGCTGCCAGATGGCAGCAAAGAAACACCTGCAATTCTGGCTGTGTCCTGCCATCTAGTGGTCACTCAGATTTTGCAATATTGTATTCCTAACCTTTCTTGAATTCATATAATTCAAACATTTTAGTCTCAGAACCCCTTTACATTCTTAAAAATGATTGAGGACCCCAAAGAGCTTTGGTTTATGTGGGTTATATCTATCAATATTTACTGTATTAGAAATTAAAACTTTTAATTAAAATTTTAAAATAATTATTTAACTTTGTGAACCCTGAAAGGGTCTCGGGGACCTCCAGGGGTCCCAGACCACACTTCGAAAATAGCTGATATAATGTAAAGAGAGACTAGTACTCTGGCTCTCTCACACAAGATACAACACTTCCAAATCAATTGAATGTTTATTTGCTTGATTTTATTTATATCCCATCTTTCAGTCAGAAGCTCCTGGTAGTATACATGGCACTTCCTCTTCCTATTTTCCCTACAGCAACAAACTTGCGAGCTAAATTAATCCAACCATCAAAAGGGCTCAAGAGAATGCAGTGTGCAGAATACAAAGATGAATGAACAGCACCCCCAAAACGCAAGCCAACCTAATCAGAATTCATATCGGCCCTTCAAACACAGTAAAAAAAAAATCTCCAAAAAAGCCAACCAAACCAAAACAAGCCATGAGCATATAAGTCTTGAAGAAAAAGAAATAACTAAGCTAAGTTGATTATGGTTTCCTGAATATAAATGTGCACTCTGTGCATATTGCTTTGTTGACTGTGGAGTTACCAGAATATCTATGAAGATGAAAGTACACACTCTGTATATAAAGGCATCCTCAATCTCAATATCAGCAGGATCAAAATGCATGTACAGAACACACAATCACCTAACTTTAGCAGGACAACTAAAACAAAAATTTACTAGTATTCTTTTATATTTACATCTTGACCAACATTTCTATGTGAACTAAACCACAGTAGTATGTGCACATGAACACACATAATGTGGTCACACACACATTAACCAACACATATGAAGTCCAGTTTCCTCCCAGGGATCTTTACAAAAATTGCACAAGGAGTTAGAAATAGTACTCTTTCTCTTCTGCCTAGGCTGTGTGGTCTACTGCTAGCCAGAACATCACCTTTGTGCTGCATGTGTGTGCACTATGAGTACATTTAGCCTCAGGGCCAGCACACCATGTTTGACTCAGTTGGGGCAGGGTGAGAGCCTCCATTAGCAGTTGCTTAGTGAGTCACATGGAGCCTTCCCCAATGTACATTTCTTGGATAATATGGGCCAGAGACTTAACCCACTATGAGTTGCTCCAGTGAGCAACTGTCTATAGGCCAGCTTTGTTGGTGTCCTAGGAAGACCATTTACCTCTCATTATTGGTCATTTCTGGACAGACTACCGCCAGCAATCTGGAGAGAATTTGCAGACGTGGATTGGTCAAATTCCGGAGGGGGATTTGAATTCTCCAATCAGCGCTCTAGACAGGAGAGCAGAGAAGCATGCAAATCAGAAAGCAGCCCAATTGGCTACAGGAGAGAAAAGGCACGGAAAGGATTGCCTTAAAAGGCAAACGCGCAAAGAGCAAGCTGCCGGAGACAACCGATCCTTCGAGCTCACAGCACTTGTGGAGGAGTCCTTACCTGTGTCAGAAGCCTTGCCTGTAGCCAGCGTGGAACCAGCATCAGCGTCTTCTACCTCCGCAGAACTGCCTTCTGCACAAGCTGCTCCAGTCGAGTCACTCCTTGCTGTCCTTGCTGAGCACAGTCTCACATTTAACTCCAGACCTTGTCACTGCGCTTCAGCGTGATTCAGGTGTGCTTCTAGCCTTGTTTCCAGTCCTCAGCCTTGCTTAGACTCTCCAGTCCAGTCCAGCCTTGCTTCCAGTCCTCAGTCTTGCTTGGATTCTCTAAACCAGTTTAGCCTTGTTCCCAACTCTCAGCCTTGCTTGAATTCTACAGTGCAGTCCAGCCTTGCTTCCAGTCCTCAGCCTTGTTTGGATTCTCCAGTCCAGTCCAACCTTGTTTCCAGTTCTCAGCCTTGCTTGAGCTCTCCAGTCCAGTCCAGTCTTGCTTCCAGCTCTCAGCCTTGCCTAGACTCTCCAATCAAGTCCAACCTTGTTTCCAGAGATCAGCGTTGCCTTGACTCTCCAGTCCAGTCCAGCCTAGGCTCTAGAGCCAAGCCTTGCCTAGCCTCCACATTCCAGATTGATCCTGTCTGAATGCCAGTCTACAGGGCCTCGCCTTCAGCTTCCGCCTTGCCACGCAATCTAGCATCACCAGGTCTGACAGCTTCGCTCACAGAGTTAGCTGAATTCTGCCTTGCTGTCTGGCCGCCTCATAGTCTGAACAGGACAGAATGTTGGTTGGTGAGCAAGAGATGTACTGCCAGACAACTCTTTCAAAATCTGGTCAGATCTTAGTTTTGATTGCCCAAAACTGAGCAGGTCCCCTCACCTTTCTCTAGTTTGCTCAAGTAGTGCTCAATAGATCATTTTGCATTGCTAGCCAAATTAACAAACAACACCTCTCTTCTTTTTGGCAATTTATCAAGCATGCTCTTGCAAGTTGAGCTTGATGCACTTGTAACTGCCAAGGAAGATCCCATATCAGAACTGTGGCTCTAATTGCTACTTCTAGGGAAGGAATGTCTTCTGGAAAGCCAACTTTCTCCTCTTGACTATTGTGTAGTCTTCTCTCCATCACGTAGGTCATTTGCATCCAAGAATTTTCTCCATCAGAGGAGATATCAGTACAAATAATCACCTTTTCAACTTTGGATTGTGCAGGCTGGGTTCTTGTTCAAAACCCAAGGCTTTAGTGCTGTATGTCTTACTGTGAAACTGGGATGCTAAGGCTCTACTGTTGTTGGAATCCAGCTTCTCCTGGAGATCATCCAACACAAAAACAAAAGGCAGAAAATGGATCAGTATGGCTGTTTCTGCACTTCAAAATGGTTCAAGTGCATAAACTATCTCAGCCATGAGTCCATACTCCCAGGAATAATGGAGACCCTTGAAGAATAGGTAGGAGTCCTACCAGGTGGGAACATCATACCAGATCAAGTAGGTAGATAGAGCTTAATCTGGTGGTATGGACTAGTATTTGCCATCCTTCCACACTCAGATGGAAATAGTCTTATTATCTTATGGTACTTGTCCATAAGAGCACTGATGCCAGCTAGGATGATCCTGGCCCTCTAGAACAAGACCATCTGCACAAGCAGATGCTATTAATGAAACTTACGGCACCTGTGCCTGATGGATTGTCCTTTGCAGGTTGGGCTCATGTGACCATGAAGCTATGGTTGTGATTTGGTGCCCAGGTGACCAGCTGACAACATGAGGTATATAGCCATCTTCAACTTAACTGCAGTATGAGCCACATCCAGCAACTTGTCATGAAGTAGTACCAACCTTTGCCTGGGTCCTGACACCTGCATAGTGGAAAGTACTGGGCCTACAGAGACAAACGTCCCCTCATTCTCCTATCATTTCTACCAAAACAGTGAGCAGTTAAGAACAGCCCATCTTGGCTAGACCACTTCTTGGCTGTGAAGTGTCTGAGGTGAAGTGGTTATATATACTGAAGCCTAGTATTCACAGTGGTCCCAATGTTTCCTTCATGATCGGTTGTACAGAGAAGGCAACACCGGCCTGCCCAAAGTAGAGCATGAGATGATCTTGTACTCAGGAGCAGCCTAACTGAGGAGGCTCTGAAGTCTGGTATCCTCCACTACACTGAATAGCTGATCATATAAAACCATCATCTACACAATGGCATTGTGTCTCATGCCTTTGAGCCACTCTCATCAACCACCAGCAATAAACAGAATGTCAGGCTTGATGAAGATTCACACAGTGCTTTATTGCCCCTGGTCTTTTTCAAACAATCCATGCTTCATGGATCCGCTCCACCTGTTTCAGTTGGGGAGGCAGCAGAATTTGGGATGGGAAGCATTCTGTATTCCAGACTTAGAAAGGGCAGAGACTGGAATATTTGATCCCCCAACAAGGGGGATGTGAGAGTTTTGAAGTCAGACAAACTAACAGTGAATTCTCTGTGCTTCCTCCTCCTTCTGTCCCGTTCTGTACCTCCGGATCTAGGGACTGCTCAGGAGGATGTGGTATCTGTCTTGACTCCTCACTTAGCTGCTCATTTCCTTCCTCTGAGTCTGCATTGGTAGAAAAGCCCCTTCTCCAGACATCCCCCCCCCCGACTCTGGGGAGCATGGGCCTGATTCAGACAAATCCCCTGGCCCCATGTTCTGAGACTGGAGGGGACTTCTTTCTTTGTACTCTGTGGAGGAGTGGGGCTGGAGCCATGAGGAAGAAGTTGATATAATGGAATTATCTGAGTTTGGAAACAGGAATAAACATTTGAAGACTATATGGAAACTTCAGTTGGTGCAAAATACAATTGCCCACGTGGGTCAAACCTGTTGTCACCATGAAAGCTTATTATATTGATACGAAATCTAATATTCATTTCTAGAACAATCAATAGACGTAATCTGCTCCACCTTTTTAAAACTCTCTGTTCTGAGAGTTTTCTAGGTAAATTACACTTTCCCTTCTGTTACTTTATATAGGATCGCACATGCTTTCTTTTTTTTTTTTCAGAAACAAGGTAGACATTACAGTACTAGATACATGGGTCAGGATGGTTTCAGAGACCAGGGAGGCTTAAAAACAAAGCATGTGGACTCTACCATTACCAACATTTTTCTTTTTAAATTCATTTTTCTTTAGGGAAGGAGCCATTTTTCTTCTGGAGATTTGTGACTGGAAATTCCCTTCTGGAGAAACAAAGTAGATTTTTGAAGCCATTTTATGAGACAGCTATGGGTCAGAGATTAATTTTGGTTCTGCCCGGAAAGAGGGAGGGAGGGAGGGAGGAAGGAAGGAAGGAAGGAAGGAAGGAAGGAAGGAAGTTATAGGGATCTGACTACATAGGAAGCTAAAAAAATTGAATTACATTAGTCAAATGCTTATTTAAATTATAGCAGCTTCTTTTCCTTCCCTTCCCTTCCCTTCCCTTCCCTTCCCTTCCCTTCCCTTTCTTGTTTTTAAAGAAGTATATAAAAGTCTTTAGAATATGAGACTTCCATCCTATACCCCCTGGTATGGGAATAATACTTATTTAGCTTGGTGGAGCTTCCTTCTGAGTAAAATTCATAGGACTATAGATTTGCATAAATACACTGCAGTCTTCCTCAGTTTGACAATCACCAGCTATATCAGAACTACAGTTGCTAGAATTACACTGGCAGTGGTAGCCAGGATTGTGGAAGCAGCAGTGCAAACACACCTGGAGCATGCTAAGTGGGAAAGTCTGATGTGCTAACATTAAAAATGCACTTGAAAGATAAGAAAAAAATATTCAGATTATGCAGTGCTTATTTACAGGATTTATTTCAGCATATACACACACACACACACACACACACACACACACACACACACACATATATATATATATATATATATATATATATATATATATATATATATATATTGTAATATAAGATATAGGACTGGGTTAAAATAATTCCAGTTTGGGTTGGGGGTTTTTTTCCCATTGAAAATGAGTTATACAAATCCTATGCTCAAAGTGTGTGTTCTTCTCAATGTGCAGAAAATATCAACAAATTTTTCACTAATAATTCAGCAATAATCTCTGCTATTCGTTATAAAATATTAAGAGGATATGCTCTTTGATCTTTTAATTTCATGGGTGTTTCCAATCTAGACTGAATAAATATGAATTACAGGTTGGTTCCTGCACTACAGGTGGACCTGTGGCAGCCAAGCAGCATCTCTCTCATCTCCAAGGGTGCAGTTGCAGATGTACATCTGTCAAGAAACAGTTCACAAATTCTTCAGTTCTCCCTAGAACAAGCAAACATCCAATATACGTAAGCATGGATTTTAGTTGCAGAAAGTCCTTCGTCTCACAGTTTAAGATCTCCTGAATTTTATTAGAAACAATAATCAATATATTAGCATGCCCTTTTAATTAAATAATTTGAGAGTATCTTTTAAGTGTTATTTGAACAGAAGTAGGAAAGAGGTCCCATGGAAAAATTTTAATTATAGAGTCTTCTTTATAATGCAGACTAGTGTTTCCTTAGTGCATGCAGGCCTGCTTTGTTTGTTAAAAAAGCAGTAATTGTCACTACTGTAGTACAAGCACAATGTAAATTCAAGTATCCACATGTTGTTAAATTATATGCTTGAATGTATATATATTATGCTGAACTATGCCAGCCAACATCTGTCACATTATAACAGTTAGTGGCACGATGTAACAAGCATTTATCAAATTTCTCTCTTAGATGAAAAGGATAAGGATTTGTCTGTCAAGGAAATTACAATGGGTAAATAAATCTTACTTAGTCAGAAAGCTGATATTCAGGTTCTTACCTTTTCTTTATTGTACTTGTCTTGCCATTACACATTCAAGCTCTCTAAAGCTCTGGTGGCTAAGATGATTACCTCTGAACACAAGAAACTGGCAAGAGTTTAGCAGAACCCCTATTTCTGGGGTACTGATGTTCCTGTAGGCACCTTTCTTGACACCCAACAAGCCCTACCAGATTTTTATATGAAGAAAAAGAAATGGTTAATTTAAAAAATGGAACTTGTCATTTGCAAACCAAGCATGATATCTGAGGGATTGCCCCTCTCAATATTAGCCTGTCCACTTAAATCAGCATGAGGGGCTGATGAAGATGACGGAAGAGGTAATGGTAGAAGGATTTAAGAAAACAGAACGAATCCCTGTTTAAGTTTTAGGGGGGGGAAATAAATAGGCAAACAACCTTCCCAAGCAACCAGCTAATCTTTAAATTTCGAAAGTACTCACTGTTTTCAGCAGGAGTGTCTGGGGTCATTTGCATCTCCTGCCCATTCCTCTGCTTTTAGCTACTTATTAGGAGAATAATTTACCAATAGTCCTATAGGTAAATACTTACTGTTTCATTTAAGCATGTATTTTATTACCAGTCACAGATGAAAATATCCTTTTAAATACTGGTTAATTAGTTTTTATTTGTTTCTTCAGTCAATGTAAAATACAAATAAAATACAATAATAAAATGCCTGCTTTTTTTCAAATTATTGCTGCATTCCAAAACATGTTGTTTGCTTTGCAACATGCTACAATATGTTCTTAGAGCCAATTTACCTGGGTTTATTCAAATGTCATAAATAGTCCATACAGTGTTAAAATGTTTTATTTTACTTTGACTATATACTGTAACTTTCCATTCCTTTGTATTATACCATGCATTTATTCAAAGTGTTCCTTTCTTTTTCTTTTTTGTTTTCTTTTTGATGTAGAGTCCTCATATCTGATCTACAAAAAACTGTAGAAAAACAAAGTGATTCAAAGCCATCCAGGAATCGTAGATCATTGCCCCAGTACAGTTATGAAATATATCATTCGCTGGAAGAAGTATGTAATATACATTTGCACTCTCATGTTCTTATTCTTAAATAAGGAAATGCCAGTGATTGTTTGCTTGTTTAACTATAATTAAACTTTGATATAAGATTTTAACATTTATAAATTGGAAAACCTAATAAGAGATGGAAAACTAGAACTTTTATTTTCTGATATACTATAGAGTTGTATTTATTTATTTTATTTAACAATGGCAAAGGAAAATAATTCATATACGTTTATATATCTCCTTTTTCTTTTTTTTCAGATTCAAAGTTGGATGTATCATTTGAACAAAACTCATTCTGATCTCATTCACATGTTCTCTGTTGGCAAGTCATATGAGGGAAGACCACTTTTTGTGCTAAAGGTAAATTTTGACATAACATTGTTGCAATGAGGTAGTATCAAGATAAATGAATACGAAAATATTTAATTTACTAGATTGTGGATAGTAATACTAGATTATGGAAGCAAAATCTAATATATCTGCCCTATATCTGAAGTCACAAGCTGAGGCCCCAGGGTCACTTGCAGTCCTTGAAAGCCTTGGGTGTACATCACAGAAACCTGCCAAAAATTGCCACCAGTTTTCATTATTTTTAATGTATTAGAAGGGGAAATTATGAAATACATGAAGAATTCATATTAAACTGCACTTAATTAGACTCATCTAACTTTTGCTTACCCCACTATTTTCTTATATGTAACCCCAGCAGATCACTTAAAGGCCAGTTGTGGTCCTCTGTCCAAAACATAGTCATTCCTATCCCATGTACGCATATAAAAACACAGATTCGTATTCTTTTTTTCAAGATGTTAGCTATAAACAGTTGTTCACATGTAGCAATCTCTTGCTTTGCTTGCAAGTAAGAATCATAGGCTTAGAAGTGACCCTGCAGATCTTCTAGTCCTAGGAGATACGGAGGATCTATTCAAAGAGCAAATTCTAGGCTATTGTTCTAGCAGACATACCGCTTCTGCAAGTTACTATGATTCCTACAGACTGCTGATATTTGCTAAATCTTTCTTAGCAGGAGTCAGCTTATCAGAGTTTTGTTAATTAATTAACCAATTAATCTTTATTCTGCAAAAAGAGAAACTGACCCCAGTATCGCATTAGCTTTCCTTCCCAATTCCTTGTCTTGGTAATATATATTTTTTATTTCTTTGAATGGCATTAGGTAATTGTTTCTGGTAATATGTGTGTTGATACTTAATTTAGAATTTTCAGGATGGATACCAAAGGAGAGGCCAGGATGGCAACAAACTTCTGAGAAAGTTTACTATATAAACGTCCCAAATATACTCACAGCACCAGGGTCTTCTTCCTGAATAAGCTACAACGAGCCTGAGTGGTGAGGACAATCTCCAGAATTTGACTCACGAGGAAGATGTTTCCCTAGGACAGGTCTTAAATAGCCCTTTATCCCACTCCCCCACCCTTAGGAATGTTTACCTCAGTGCTGGGATAATTAACTAAGAGGAAATTAGTATTTGTATGTGTACATACAAGTAGTTGTCAGTTAATGATGGTAACTGAGACTGGAATTTCCATCACTAAGCAATGTGGTTGTAAAGTGCGATGTCATGTGACTGCATTACTTAGTGACAGCAATCCTGGCAGTCCACACTGCCGTCATTAACTGAATCCCACCTGTTGTTAGGCAAAGCCCCACCCTGATCCAAGCCACTCCTGGCTTGGTCCCTCCCAGCCCAAGCCTGTAAGGTAATGGATGCCTCCTCTTAAACTCCCCCCATCTACTTATCTCCCCCCCATCTCTGCCCATCTGGCCACCCTGCACAGTGGCACTCCTCTGCGGTGGCCTCTACTTCAGTCCCAGCACCACCAGTTCTGCAAAGGAGTACCACCTCAAGCCCTGCACTGCAGCCAGCCTCCCCAGCACCACAGCACAAAGCCCCCACTGCCCCCACTGCTTGTGCTCCATCGGCCCTGCTGCCCCCAGCTGACCTTCACTGTCTTCTTCCTCCTGCTGCTGACAAGGTGCACCTGGCCTGGCCCTATGTGAGGTCACTTCTTCTCGAGGTGGCATGAGCGTGCTTCTCCAAATCTGGAGGGGAAAGCCATTAGGTATTACTTAAAAAGGTCAAGGCAGAGATTCTTTTAGTTGCTAGCAGCATGAGTCTTGCTAGAGGTAACTAATTTATTTATTAAGGTCATGGAGCTTGTTAGCTTGTGGTTAGCACTTATTGGGGAGGCACCGTGCCACAGAGAAAAGCCACTCAGGAAGAGATAGCTTGTTCAATCAATCTCTCCACTTAGCGAGAGGGAGGAAAAAATAAAGGAAAAAAACAGGTCAAGCATAGGACAGTAATATAGTACGTTGTTCTCATGAAAGTGTTGAGAGATGAAAGTACATATTTTTGTAAGATAATAAAATCAGAATCCAAAGACACAGGAAACTACATTAAACTAGAGGAGTCCTTCTTTCTTCTACTACAATATTTCCACATTCTGTTTGGTTAAATGGTTTAGGATCCATTAAAAACACTTCACTAAGTTGCCACCTGTCGCTGGCAGAACATGCATTTCAGCTTTTTTCAATCTATCCAGATTTTTTTCTTTTTCTCATGTATGTATCTTTACAATTGCAGCTAGGCAAAAGAACAAGGTTTTATAAGAAAGCTGTTTGGATAGACTGTGGAATCCATGCAAGAGAATGGATCAGTCCAGCCTTTTGCCAGTGGTTTGTGAAAGAAGTAAGGATAATTTTTAAAAACTAGCATTATATTTTAAAATTAGAAAAGGTTCTGTCTATTATACAAAGTATGTTATCACAGCAGAGATGAACTGTTATGATGTTTAACTAGACTTTAGATACCTGTATCTGCGACGATATTTCAAACCTTAGTCGGTGAAAATATTATTAGCGCCATGTTACTGCTGAATGTAAAGTCAGTCTTGGCTAATAAGGATAAAATAACTTTATGTATCCTAGATTATAGCTTCCTTGTCATAATGACAGTTATTTATAAAACTCAAATTTAACTAGGTAATACTGTGAAATTCACAGAGATCAAGATAATCTCAATAAAAATATTTAGTTACACTAATGAAATGAGTTTCCAACTTCAGTCAAATAAAGTTATGGGCTTGATATTCTTTGTCCAATTGATTGGCCTGAATTGGATAGTGCAGAGCTTGCAGAAGCATAAATCCCTCTACTGATTAAGGCCTTACTTTATTTACTACACTTATATCCCATCTTTTCACCGAAATGAAGAGGTGTGATAAAGGGTCTTACCTACAGGATAGAACTATTTTTGGTGTTAAGAGATCCCAGGAGGTATTATAAGTATGAATGAGAAGCTGCAAAGTATTCTCTTGTAAAGTATGATATAAACACGTTTTGAAGGACTAGGAGCAATTGGAATTAAGAATTCTTTTTTGTTTTTTCTTACAATTATTTTTTATTTAAGGGAATTCCATTACTTGAGCACACTGTTTGAACTCTTTGTCTGTGTTTTTTCTTAATATGTCTTTCAGAGTCCAAAGAAATATTAAAGAGATTTGGAAAGATAAAATTTGTTAAGAACTAAGAAAAGCAGTGGCTTTGATATTGCACAGTTCAACATTATTGTCTACTCTCAGTTATCAAGATTTCAAGAATTTTACGAAGATGTAGATGTGTTAGATGTGGAGGAGATATAGCCCAATAATATTTTATTTGGAAAATATTTGATTATGGCCTACAAGAAATCTCAAACACTTAAGCAAAAGTATTCTTTGAAGAAAGTATAGGTCTCACAAAATTCATTTACCTGTTTTACCTGGATTTGTTGTATTTCCATATTCATTTTATAGTTTGTTTTTTATTTTACTTAGTAATTTGGATCTTGTTATTTTTTTACTTATCTGCTGAAGTTCCTGTCAAGGAAGGGTGCTGTTGTTGTTGTTCACTTTCTAGTCCTTTTCAGGTGTATTAGATGAGTATAAAGGAAATGGAGGTACAGATTTCTACTGTTTGACAGGTGGTCATTATTTCAAAGTGATTGTAAACAACAGATGAAGGGCAGAGCATTGCATACCCCCTTGACTTTCTTGGAGAAGGGCAAGGGAATGAATAAACACATGATATGCTTGTAGTCTGTTGATTTATTATGCACATTCTTCAAAATCAGGGTGCAGTATTATCATCACCACAAGGGGGCATGCTAGACATGCTTACCTATGTAACTATGGTTGCTTGCAGTGCCTTTGAGCTATAGGTTTTTTTGGGGGGGTTAGTTTTAACTATTTAATTGAACACTTTTGAAACTTGGAGTTTATGTAAGATACTAATTGGATGTCTGGAATAATAAGCAGCAGCCCAGATACTGTATCTTTAAGTACATTAATTTAAGTACATTAAATTATATTACTAATCAAGTCACATATCTTCTATAACGTTATGTGATTTGTTGGAGGCTTCAGGGCAAGCACTATTCCTTTCAGCAAATTGAAAGAATAAAACTGAAGGTTCTTCTTCCTTAAAAATAGTTCATTCCTGCCTTTCACTGGATGAGTAATGCTGCAGGGTCAGCTTCTGCAAGAGTACAATATTTGATAACTGCCATTACCATCAAATTATAGCAAGCTCAGTAAGTGCCTTCACCCATTTAGTCTTTTGAAATAAGCTTGCTAACTCATGAACACAAATACAGCAGAGGAACACCTACTTTGCTGGAAGTCCATTCGTTGCCAAAAGCTTCCAGGTCCAAGTCAAAGTGCTGGTTATTATTCTTTAGTAATGACTCTTTATGGTTTAGATCCTCACTCTCTCTGGGACTGTCTGAGGCAGATGCTGCTTGCCCAGTCTGTGCTGGGTAAATGGGCAAATTGAAAATCCCTGCCTCATAAGGAATGAAGGGGAAGGTTGCTGGAACAGGCCTTCTTGGTAGTGGTGTCCTCGTTTTGGAATAGCATGCTTCTCAGGTGTAGAATGGCCCCTCCATGGTTATAATTTCATAAAGCAGCTAAGCCTATGCTTTTCCAACAGGCCTTCAGGGTGAAGAGTGCAATATAATTAGAAGCATGCTGGGAAAGGCAGTTTTACTTTAGTTCTGGGGTTACATGATATATTTTATTTTGTTTAAACATGTTTATTTGAAATGTTTTATTGTGAGCTATTTGGAATTTTTAGGAAAGGCAGCATAGAAATATATGTGTAGCTCTTTTTTAAGGGTTCGAGGAGCTGGCTCCCTGTTAGCCCTGCAAGGTAGCCCAGGCAAGAAGCATAACCAGGAGAACTAGCTCTATCTTTATTGTAAGGTTACATTAACATCTTGCAGGACTGAATATACAGTAATTCTCCGCTCCTTTCCTTTTACTCTCCGGAAAACCAGGGAGGGTCCCTTCTAAAATGTTTCCCACACCCTCCCTCCTTCCGTGAGCTGAGATATCTTTTACACACCAGTTATCCAGTCTGTATTTCTGCTCCTGTCTCCCAAGGTCATTCCCACATACCACTACACTCCTCCAGAGATTCCCAAACATCCCACCAGCACCATTCATTTTAAACAAGCTTGCTGCCATGTCTCCAACTGGAGGTGTGTCTGGGGGAGGTTTTAAGGGGCTGCTTCCCCCTTCCATCCTGGGGCAACACAATAAAAATATCCAACAACTTCATTGCTTGCATTAGAAAAATACTAAGACAATATCCCATAGACATACATAATTTTAAACAGTAAGCTATTGAACTGAAAAGGGTGAATCTCCCTGTGTCTTGTAGAGATTTGTTCAGTTTGTATGCAGGAGACTGCACAGTCTCCTTAAAGGTCTGTGAGATTTCAAAAGCATACTGCTTATGGACTCAAACTGATTCTGCTCCTGCCTTGCAAAATGCCCACAGCAACAGCTCTGTCTGCAAAAATTTCGTGTAGGAATTTCTCTTGCTCTCTTCTTAGCTGCTTGATTCCTTGACCTAGACTATACAGTAACTCCTCCAGCCTGGCCTGTCTGAATCCAGGCTGCTTCTCTTCCTCTCAGTTCTGTTCTCAGGCTTGAGAAGCCCCGAAGCAACTCAGCAATTTTCTCATGGGCAAAACTGCCAGCTTCTTTCTTTTCCCATTGGCCAAGCTGCCAACCAATATTCCTTTTTTTAATAGTAATTTTATTAAAGACTATTATTACAATAGTAAAAACTAATACAAACAAAAAAAAAGATAGAAGAATAAAAAGAAGAAAATAGGTGCAGAAAAGAAACGAGAAAAAGGAAAAATAGTAAGAGAAATAGAAAGTAAGAATATAGTAAAGAAAAAGAAATGACTTCCCACCTTCATCACAAGTATAAACAATTTTAGTAACGTACCACTCCTCTTAAAAGACAACAAATGATCTCTTCCTATATCCCATTTCTTATCTGTAAACAAATCCATAAAGCAGTGTCATTTCAGTCCTGGTGTCAACAAAAGTCCATTAAGGGTTACCAGAAATAACAATATATCTGTTTTAACCTTGATCATATAAACCAACTTTATATTCCTTCCTTTTACTTCTAACAACCTTAATCTTTAGTTCATTTAAACGATGTCGCAGAACTTGATTTCTTTTCATTTTGTTTCTCACAAAATTCCTCAAAGCTTTAACAAGTCTCTTTTGTAAATTCAATATAGGAAAATTATCCAGGTCACCCTCTTGTTTGTTATTTATATATCCCTTTTAATTATTAAGATATCAGCCAGTTTCTTTTTTATGTCCAGTGTAGCATCTTTTCCCATATCATTCTTGTAGCCTGTCATTTTTAAATCCACTGTCACATCAGTCTCTATCTTGTAAGGTAAAACTTGTTCCTCTTCCATAACATCTTTTAAACACAGTCTATCTATAGAGGCAGGCGCTATTACAATTAACTTCTGGGTCCATTTTTCAAAAATATCCTTCAATATGTCCAATGTTGAAATATTTTTGCTTCATTCTGTAATTGTAAGTTGAGTGTGTGTGTTCTTCTCCTTTAATTGTAATCTTTAGTGTCCAATTTTTAAAATCTTCCTATGTTTTTAAAAAAATTCAAAACAAAAGCATTTTCCCATGGGAAGGATTTTTTATAATTAATTCCAAAATCTTATTTCAAATTTATCTGGACCCTTAATCTGTTTGTAACTTTATAAAATCAGAATTTTAATCACCCTTTTGCTGTTTATTCAAAAAAAAATTGTTTACGTCCTTAAGCTTGTAGTTAAAACTTTCTTTCACTAAGGATTAAAGGAAACTCACCCGGTGCTGTCAAACTTGTCAATCCAAAGGTTCCTAATAGCTGAACAGCATTTAACAAGCAATTTCCAAAAGTGATCAGAAAAGGAAGTATGCAAACCCAGTGTCCTTTCAAAGACGCCAATGGTGGTTTGAACAAGATGGCTATTCCCTCATCTCCTGGAGCTTTAAACCTGCCGGTTTCTCTGCTCTTCTCCTTCCTGCACCCACCCTATTCCTGCAGCAAGTGTATGTCTCTCGGTGTTGATCTGTCTGTGCACTGACAGCTTCTTGGCTTTTTATGTATTTCACTAACTCTTCTGAGTTTCATTTCTTGCCTCTCTACTCTTTGTGAAAGATGTCCTCCCTTGCCAGATTGGGATTTCCTTCACTAAATTATCCAGCAAGGAGCATCTTACTGTTTCTCTTAAACTGTAGTTCTCTGTACTTTAGCATACCTGAGGATCCTGTTTCCCTTGCTTCTGACTTCTTCCACATACAGACCTGTGCAACCAATACCCTAGCATTCAAGTTAACTTACATCTCCTGGCAAACTCTTGCAAGTTTATACCAGATTTACTTCTCAACTCTTTGGCACCCAACAGAGTTTCTTTTAAGAAATGGGAGGGGGAGAGGGAGGGTTCCTTATCACAGTCAATGGAACTATGAACAAAATCCTGCACTGAGTGCAGGTTTCATTTGACATTGAAGCAATTGAAGAATTCAAACAAGCTTGCATGAGCCTGACAGAACAAAATAAAAGGAGGACCAGCTATGCTTTTGCTTTCCTTTCCTTTTCCAGACCACTTATTTTGCCATTTCCCAATCCATTTTCTCTGCCCCTCTGGATATTGAAGCTAGGAAGTAGGGGTTTTCATGGACATTCTCTCTGCCCAAAAAAGTCTTTCCAGGCCACTACTCAAATCATAGAGCAGAAAACATTGTTTAAAATCTTGATGATAGTTTGTTGAGTTTCATCTGAAATAATTCTGAGAAATTACAGTTGAACCTAATTCCAGGTTAGAACAATTTACTAGAACAAATGTGATTTGGGAAAATAATTGCTCCTGCAGTCAAGAGATTTTCACATGAAAAACACCAATCTCTGTTTCTCTGAAATTAGTCATCAGCAGGACATAAACAATTAATCCATTAAGATTGCAGCATTGTTCATCACAGTTTACCTGCAAATGGTAATTTTTACGAAGAAACATACTACTGTATGCCACAAAGAATCTGTTCAGTATCCTTAACTGTTACTGATGTTCTGTAGTTTGTTAACAGACATCTCAGTCTTTTATTAGTGTATACTGACATAGACCAGACTCAGGCACTTACTTCATGGAATGGGAGCTACTTCCAGGTAGCTTGATTCTATGTTTCCTTAATGACATATGAAAATAGGCTCCAGAATTATATGATGCTGGTGATAATTACTAACATAATCAAGTCTATCTCAAATGTTTCTGTTTTCATAACCTTTTCAGAGCAGTGTAAGACAGTCATGTCAAGCTGCAGGCATGTTCAAGTGATTTTATATAATGTGGCGAAAAATGTCTGAGAGTATATAACAGCTGTGTGATTAGAGTGAAACACATAGGCCTGTGTGATCATTGCTGCCTCTTCTGGTAGTTTAGTGACTGAATGGGAATTACCAGCATTTTTCAGTGCTTATGTGTTTCATAGACTAGCAAGTGAAATTACCATGATGGGAAACAGAATTGCATCTAAATAGGATCTCAGTCTCTGGTTCCCAGTAAATTCAATGTCAAAATGCCTCTTATTTCAACTGAAGTTGTAAAATTAAGCTTCATTTCATAAAGCAATTGCATATTTAGATTCTATTTTACAATCATTAGTTCATATTCTTCTGTTTCTTCCTGTCTAAAAGATTAATAACTATGCACCTCTTTGCAGGTTACATAAGAAACCCAAGTAGAGAATGCAAATGTCTCCACTGACTTCACTGTTACTCATGCCCTAGTCACCTTGTGGCTTGACTACTGCAACATGCTGTACATGGGGCTGCCCTCGAAGACCACCCAGAAGTTTCAACTGGTCCAGAATGCCTTGGTATGGCCATATAACACCTCTGCTTCATGAGCTGCACTGGTTACCAGTTTGCTTCTGGGTGCAATTCAAGGTGCTGGTTGTTACCTATCAATCCATACATGGCATAGGGCCTGGTTACTCAAGGGACTGCCTGTCTCCCATAATATCCACCTGGCCAATTCAATCCTACAGGGTTAGTGCACTCCAAGTTCCTTTAAATAAACAATGTCACCTCTTGCTTTGTCACACTTGCCATCTTTTATCTTTATTTTTTATTTTTTATTGATTTTGTTGTAATTTCTTTGTCTGATTGTTGTGAGTTGCCCAGAGTTGTTGAGTGTCAAGCAGCATACAAGTTTAATAAATTATTATTATTACTATTATCACTTGACCTTATCAAGAAACAGTGAGCATCAGCTGCAATAAAATAGAATAAAATAAGGTACAATGAAGTAAGATGAGATGAAACAGAGTAAGATAGGATAAAATAAAAGATAAACAAGTAAGATAAAATAGAGTAAGGTAGGATTAAATAAAAGATAAACAAGTGAGATAAAATAGTGTAAGATAAAATAGAATATAGAAACATAAGTACTAAAATACAAAACAGTATGAGTTTGAATGAATGCATCACATTTACATGGTACCCCAATGTGTTCTATAAAACGTGTTCACAGTTGAACGGTTCTGACTATAAACTTAGCAATTCTAATGACTACATATGTGTTTGCGCTCTGAAGGAAATAATATAATCTTTTGTTACGGTCCCAATGTGTAGTTCTGTCAAGTAGTGCTTGTAAATACTGAGCCCTAGCTAGGGCATATAGTTGGCAGTTGAATAGGATGTGCGCAATGTCTTCTGTTTCTGTTACCCTTCAAATATACTTTCTCTCAGAGCACTTGGTGGAATCATCCATATTTAACCAGAGAATCCTGCTGCTCAAATCTGGCTCTGGTAAGGGCTATCCTATGGTACTTTGTCAGGTATTTTTCTGTTTGAAAATACATTTTATTTTTGGCCAGCCATTTCAATGAACTGATGTTTGCAAGTGACTCAATGTCAGTTTGGGCATTAACATCCAAGACTCTTTTTTTGAATATTGCCTTGGCCTGATGTCTGGCTGTGAGTAGATATCGTGTTGAGAAGCCAAGCTGTGAGATGATTTTGAGAAGTTGATTCATCTATGTGGTGGGTTGGAGTGTGTCCATCTGTTTCTCAAGGCACATTTTGACAGCCTATCAAGTTCCATTGGGAGAATCCTTCACCAGTAGTTAAAGACTTTAATAACTGTTAGGCTGTAAATGGAATGGGTGCTTGTTTCAGCTCTGGCTGCTGTTGCAGGTATCTTCCTATCAGTCCCCAGAATAAATCTTAAAAAGCATGCTTGATTTTGAGTAGTGGGGCTACTTTTTTCTGTGTCAGAACTATAATGGAGAGTTCCCATCCTGCTGGGATATAACCAGTGTTGTCTTCATAAGTAAACAGCCCTGCCAGCAGTGGATCCCACCAGTCAAAATGTGTTCTGAAAAGTTCAGAGTGTAGGAGGTCTTCCCCAGGTATCTTATTGGGTTTCAGTAACTGAATAATGTGTTTAATTTCGGTCACTCACTGGTAGCCAAGGAGGGAGGTTATCAAGGGTCAGAAGCTCAATAGTCATCTTTTCTGGGTGATAAGAATCATAAGGACAAAGAATGTTATGGGAAATAGGGGACTAATCGATTGTTGTTTAAGCTTTCATTGACTAGTCATTTAATCAAATTAAAAGTGGGCTGAGATCCACAAAATATCTGAACTACACATATTATTTCAACTATTTTTATGTACACTGATAGGCTCTTCAGACATATCAAAATGACTCAGCCATGAGAAGAATGCTAAATCAACTGTATTTCTTTATCATGCCTATTTTTAATGTGGATGGATATCATTTTAGCTGGACCCAGGTAAGAAATATGTCAACATTAAGGTATTTGTGAAAAATAATAATAATATTAATATTAAAGAAGTGTACTTGGGAAAAAGTTTAAATATTTAACTTCTCACTATCTGTGAGAAGATTTGTTACAAGCATATCATAGTGTTTTATCTATATATATGTTGCATTTTCATACTTTAAAAATCTATGGCTAGGATCGATTCTGGAGGAAAACAAGATCAAGGAATTCAAAGTTCCACTGCCATGGAGTAGATGCTAATCGTAATTGGAAAGTGAAATGGTGTGGTAAGTCCAGAAATAGCTGAGTTTGAACAACAATTAGCTTAACAATTTGTATATAATACAGGTAAATATAAGGAAATATATGGCTGGCACTCTGATGATACTGTTGGAATTATGTCAGAATCAAATCCCTCCTTTTACTTTTGGCTGTAGATTCCTCTTGTCTCTTAATTCTGGCATTGGAATCTTGTTTGACTTTTGATCACATTATTATGTGACCATCATGAATTCACAATATAGATAAATATCCAGACTTTGGCCTGCTTACAAATATCGTTTAGACTTTGGGATAGCTAAAAATAGTAAATTTAAGAACAGTAAGAGCAACACTAAATGCTAAAAACAGTGATAGTTAAAAATAATTCTAATTCACAGGGAGAAACCAATGATTAAATATTAAAAACAAGATTGACTTTGGCTAGCTTGTAAAATATAGTAATGAAAACACTAGAGAAATATGACTCTGAAAATCATTCCCTAGCTTGAGTATCCTCTTAGCAGGGCTATGCCTAATGTCCAAGAAAGAGCTTAACAAACAAACAGGTTCATGTGGAAGATCATGGACCTCAGATAAAGAGACAGGATGGAGAGTTCCAAATTAATAATATAAATTACAAGAAGATTATGTAGAGAAAAAAGATATTTTCCAGAACACAGCCTGAAGTAAGAACCCAGCTGAAATTAATTACAGTTCCTAACTTGCACAGACAAATAAGAGCATGAGACAATGAGATTTAGTACAACACAGAAACAGAAATCAGAATCCATTTCTACAGAAATAAAGGACTCAAAAAATAGATTGTTTCCTTTGCTTCAGTTACCTGGAATTCCCGCAGAGCCATTAGGGAATGATGATAGACCTAAGCATTTTCTAGCCCTGGTATTGTTTTAAACAGCTGAACATTCCCACTCTTAGCAGAGGGAAGGGGTTGGGTATCTGACCCTGTACATGACCATCTTTTGGGATGTGTGTCAATAGTTCAGCATGAGTGGCAAGCTATATTCATAGCACCATTTACCGCAGTCCTTCTGATCAATACTTTTCCTTCAGTACTTTGTAGCATAAAAGCAGAAGAGAAAGGAAAGAGGAAAAAAATCTGTAAATGTTAAAGTCAATTACCTGCTTAAAACATGAAAAATAAACTTTTATCAAGTGACATTTTGAACTATATATCATTCATTAAAGTTTCCATTTCAGCCAAAAACTCTTTTCTCCTTTCTGTCCATTTTACTTTTGCTCAGATAGTACTTCTATTTGCTTTTCCAAATACTATTTTGTATTTGTATAGAGTGAATTCATATAACTGTCCTTTCTTTTAACATAAATGATTTTAGGAGAGAAAAAGGGAGATACAGAACAGCAATGAATTTGTCCAAGGGTGAAAAGTAATCAATAATAATGACAGATGAAAAGTTAAAAATATTTACTCTGAATTCTGTGAATGTTTGTCATCTTATATTTCCTCTCTCAAGAAAACATGAATAAAGAAGTTGTGAGTTCAAATTTTTAGATCCTTCAGAAATTTAGGTCTTGATTTATTTTAAATATATTTACTTTGAATTCTTAATGAGATACCTTAGTTCAATTAGCAGATTTTAAGTCTTGAAATTCTAAGTGGGTATCTCAGGATAAATGTGTTTCAGCACACATCTAAGTTTTGCATTTGTTCTACCCAAGTTTGGCATTCAGTGAGCTTTTATTTTATTTTGTTTTGTTTTGCTTTGCTCTTTTAATTTTTTAAGGCAACATTTTTCTGTCAACTCTGTTTTCTTTCTTTTTCTGACTTGAGTACCTTGATGCAACACTCACTATTGCATGTTATTCTATATGGAATTTTAAAAAATTTCTTCATTTGACAAAGTCTCTGGTCCATATTGAATGGTTTGTTTAATTGCTCCTCCCTTTCATTTTACAAATGATTTAATACAGGCAACTTTAGACTCTGCCAAAGTTGTAAGTCTTATAAGAGATATATTCTTTTACTCAAAATTGTGGGAGCAAGAAGTTTTCTTTCTATATCCTGTTTTAACTGCACAAGGAAAACCTCACAATAAGGATAATACAGCTAGCCCCATCTCTGGAGCTATCCCACTATTGAAGAAAAATGTGAAGCAGATATGTGGATCTTTGTTCACATGATCAGGAAATCCAAGTGACTGGCACTCCTAATCACATGGAATAGCATTCATGAGCAAGGCTGGCTGTTACATTGATTTTTTGCTCAGCGTATGAAGATTGGAGATGAAACAAGGAAGTTAGAAATGATGTTAGAGGCAGGGTCAGTGATGTAGCTCTGCTTCCCTTTTTTAATTAATTAATTAATTTTATTTATTAATTCAATTTATATGGCCACCCATCTCACAATTCTAACCCCAGGATGGCTAACATATAATACAAACTCAAAATACAAAATAAAGAACAGTATAAAAAATATGTAATGGCAACCAAGGACAAACCAATCAGCAGTAAATTAACAAAATGTCATGGGCTGGACAAACTTCCAAATCCCATTTCCTTTTATCAGGAAAGGAAACCTGTATTCCTGCATTTGTTCTGTTGGTTGGAGCTGCTATAGGTAGCAAAATCCAGAGGTCACAGTCTCCTTACTCTTGAATGGAGCTTTTTTATATGAATAATACATATGAGCCAGACACATCTAACCTAAACCTTGAGTTACAAGTCGCTGGAGTTTTTCCTCTTGTAACAGTACATGCTGCTTAGCTGAAGAGTAAGGATCAAACTAACTTTATAATAATTACATGATACTTCAATTTTTTAATGCAGTGTTTCATCTCATTATTTTAAGACTGAAGACACGCATTATATGAGGAATATTTTGACAAGAATGTTTAACAGTCTGTCACAGACAAGAAAGTTTTGTGGTGTAGTATTATGTTCATGCATCTCTCATGTGAAGCAGATCCATTACTGTTTATGGTTAAGGATATTCCTAAACTGCTGGTCAGAAGCTAGGTTACATTCTTCTTGTCACCAAATCATTCATAAAAAAAGAATCACATTGGCTCAAATGAAAGGTCCAGCCACTTCTGTTCTTTTAATTTACATGAGTGCTGAAGCTGTAATCAAAATTTCAAACAATATCCAAGTCATTTTAAATTATGTCTTGGCCCGTCAAGAAAATAACGAATTTTGATTCATATAGAATGCCTTTCTCTTGTTAAAAAAATTATATGCAAATCAGATTTAATACTTGAACTGTGCCAGCCCAATTTGTCCAATTAGAGCAATGATGGACAATCTATAGTTGCATGTAACCTTCAAATCTCTTTTTCTGGTTCCTGGAGCCTCCCATAATTGCATCACTGGAATTAGGCAGCAAACTAAATAAGAGGAGCATAACTTTCCACTACTTTTTGGCAGGAAAATAAGAAAAATAAGTGTGTGAGCTCTGGTACAATTAGTTTGCCTTTAAAAGCCTTGTAAATCCCAGACAGGAAAAGATTGACTTAAAATCTTCCCTATTCCCATGAAATCATTGCATCTCTGTTCAGCCTCATCCTATCATCATCATCATCTTCAAGGTTGGCCACCAGGGAATCAAAAGTATTTTTTGTATTGTTGGAATTATGTCCATTGTCACTGGTCCAAGCTGGATTATTTTTCTTCCTTAATATGTTCAAGACAGAACCTCAGTCAGGTACTATGTGTGTGCCCTGTGTCTGTGTTTGAGTTAGGTTTAACTTTGTGGGGATCATCATCATTCCTTTCCTTTCAACATGTAGATGAAGGTGCTTCCCTCCACCCCTGTGACGATACATACTGTGGTCCATTCCCTGAATCTGAACCAGAAGTGAAGGCTGTTGCTCATTTTCTTCGCAAACACCGGACTCAGATAAAAGCCTATTTGTCCTTTCATGCATACGCCCAAATGCTCTTGTATCCATACTCTTATAAGTATGCAACAATTCCAAATTTTAGCTGTGTGGTAAGTATAGAGTTTGAAAAATTCTGCATGTTTGCATGCCAATTATGCTTTTTAATTTAGTGAAAAGAATGTGCTTCTGAGTCCCCCCTCCTCCTTTGCCAGTGAATAATTATAAATCTCATAGGAATTCAAATGTACGTTGTCCTGTCCAAAATAAGGGAACAGAGTTGGGGTGGGGGAGGGGAACACAACTATTTTTAGCTGAGCCAAAAACATTGAAAACTAGATTTTTAAAATTATTTTATGACTATATAACCTATTAAAATTCTTCAGTCAAATACATAATGATTGAGGGGATAGTATCTTTGAGACTTCAAATCATATTTCAGGGAGGTGGGACAAATGAATATATTTTACAATGGCATTGACATATAATGGTTGATTAACACATTGCTTTAAGTCAATATGCGGTTGGTTTGATTTCGGTTTTAATACAAGACTACAATCCAGGTACTGTATCATGGTTGGTAAACTGTGATTTTAGCTCCAGCTTATTGCATATACATAGCCAATTGTGGCTTACTTAAAAATCATGGATGAACATGATACGTAAATTCAGCCACTGTAAATCTGCAGGATTAGAGAGGAGTAAAGGGAAGGAGAAAGAGGAATCTTATTCTATATAATGGCCAATATGTTATGGTCCACACGAGCTCATTATGCACACCAGGCAGATCTCCATTGGGCAGTATGACAGATCTTCCACACAGGAACAACTGATCATCTGGAATATGCCAGAGATATCCTGCAACAAGAAAGCATATCTTGCAGATTCGTATTATTTCATTTGTATTATACACACACACACACACAATATATTCACACACATGCACAAACGTACACACATATGTAGAACACAGATCACATCAGTCATATAGCATCCTATCTACATTCCCAGGATGAAATGCTATTCCTTGTATTGGTAAAAGCTGCACAATTAATGCCCTGGAAGTTTAATTTTTTTCACACCACTTATTTTGATTCTTTCCTTTTTTATTATTGAATGAGAGTATAAAAAGAAATAAAAGATATGTAAAAAGAAGTAAAAAGTAAAATACAAATAATAAAATAGAAGTAAGTGAACAAAGGATCTACAGGGGCATGGAGATGATAGTTTTCCAGTATATCGTTCATTACATATGAGATATAAAATAGGTTATATCACTTTAAAAAAAAACTAGGAATCACTATTAAGGTTTAACCTAAAAATACATATTAGGAACCAAGGTCAACACAGTATAAATCACTGACTAAAATTATAAGCTATAATAAATTGAATAAATACTGATAATCTAATATCCTGTATAAATTAAAATATAGATTCTGTACATTAAAAAAACTGATTTTGGATGAGATAAAAATCAGTATATTAAATTATAGTCCAGGAATGATTTTCAATTAAAATTAAATTCGACATCATATTTACTTTTAAGGTACAAAGTTATTCTGGACATTGAAGCATACTACCATTATTTGTTTGTTTGTTTGCTTTCTATAGCCGCCCATCTCAGCGAGTGACTCTGGGCGGCTTACAACAATAAAACTATAAAACAATTAAAACAGTTAAAATATAAAATAAATACAGAATAAATATGCATGGCTGCCAAGCGAGCAATGCATGAATGTTAATACAGCCAAGAGACGGGACCATCCACGCGTTCGAGGCCCCAGGCCCCGGCACAAAGCCAGGTCTTCACAGCCTTATGAAAGGCCAGCAGGGTCGGGGACATCCTAATTTCTGGAGGGAGCAAGGAGACAATTAGCCTTTTCAATAAGAAGCATATTATATCCTTGTAGCAGCTGACATATACAAAGCTAGTTCAGTATAGTTTGGAAGAATTTTATTTGATTTATATGACCACTCATCTTACTAATGTGACTCTGGGTGGCTAACAAGATGTTAAAAACAATAGAAAAACTAAACAAAAAGAAAAAAAATCAACAAAAAGTAAAAGTTTACAGTGGTCAGTAAACACAAACAAAATGATTAACAAAAGCCTCTCAACAGGCTATTGAACTTCCCAACCCCCAGGTCCTAGAGTACATCCAGATCTTCAGTGCTTTGGAAAAGGCCAACAGGGTCAGGGTCAATCTGAACTTGGGGGGTATGGTATTCTAGATGTCACGAGTAAGGATGGCGAGCAGGGGGCTCCCATCCAGGGTGGAAAACGCATGTGCAGTACTGAGGAATTAAGCAGCCATTCAAAGAGACACAGATCAGGCCCGCCTTAGCCTTTGGGGTTTATATGTCTGGGTTTTTCCCACGCTTATTCAGTTTGTTAGGATTCTGTTTATGTAGCAGTAATAAACACTAGAGAACTACTCCTCGTCTCAGTGTGTGTCTCACTGTTAGGACACTAGAGGACAGGCACTTGAATGGAAAAGGCATGCTTCATAGTCACATAAGATGTCATTCTTTAATCAAAGGGACCTGGAGCATATGCCTCCAATCAAACCTAGTGGGACAGATAGAAACAACCAGGAAGAGGCAGTCCTGCAAGTAACCTGGCTCCATGCCTTGAAGGGCTTTATAGGTGACAACCAGCACCTTGAATTCCACCTGGAAGCATGCTGGGAGCCAGTACAACTTGTGGATCAGAGGTGTAACATGAGTGTACCAAGGGGCACCCATAACTGCCTGTGCTGCTACATTCTGAACCAGCTGCACCTTCCTGATGGTCTTCAAGGGCAGTCCCACATAGAGTGCATTGCAGTAATCCAATATATGGTTTACAGTAGTAAAATTCCCACTGTTGCATCCCTATTACTACATTCAAATTCTGCATCATATTTCAGTCATACAATTTATTCAGATTCTGAATCACCTTTCACCAACAGTTTATAAACAAAACTCAGTAGGTGTTCAGAATTGCATTTTTCATGATTCTGATTCTCTCCTGATGGAGAAAGAGCCCAGATCATGAGAATTTACTGATAGTTATAGCCACTATGAGCCCTTGACCTCCTTTTCAATTGTGGAATTGGAAGAAGCAATGTATTTCTTAAATTTTCTTCCAAGCCTGGAGAAGTTTATAGTTGGGATCTCCGATAACTTGTACTGATGAATAAGGAATGAAAAGATAAGAAAACAAAAATTCTTACTGCTTTTCAAGACTTTCCATGGCTTAACACAAGATCAAGACAATATTCCACCTTCTCATTGTATAAACCGTTTTCAGCTCCTTTGCAAAATCAACATAAAATTCCTTTCTAGAGTTGGGTCTCATTAGAACAATGTGCTAAGCAATGCATTCCTTATATACCAACATTTTCTATATGTGCTAGTCTCCAGTAGCTAACTTGGGCAAAGGATCATTACCTTGTCGTGGTGCTGGAGCTTGAGGATCTCAATGACGCCATGAGCTAAACCGTGAAGGGCCACCCAAGACGGGAAGGTCATGACAGAGAGGTCAGACTAAATGTGATCCCTGGGGAAGGTAATGGCAACCCACCCAAGTATTCTTGCCATGAAAACTAAATGGATCAGTACAACCAGAGATATGTCGGTATACCATCGGAAGATGAGACCCCCAGGTCGGAAGGTGGTCAAAATGCTACTGGGGAGGAACAGAGGATGAGTTCAACTAGCCCCAGACGTGATGACGCAGCTAGCTCAAAGCCGAAAGGACTGCTAGTGGCTGACGGTGCTGGTGGTGAATGGCAAATCTGATGTTCTAATGATCAACACACCATTGGAACCTGGAATGTAAGATCAATGAACCAGGGCAAATTGGATGTGGTTGTTGGTGAGATGTCAAGATTAAAGATAGACATTTTGGGCATCAGTGAACTGAAATGGACTGGAATGGGCCACTTCACATCAGATGACCACCAGATCTACTACTGTGGACAAGAGGACCACAGAAGAAATGGAGTAGCCTTCATAATTAATAGTAAAGTGGCTAAAGCAGTGCTTGGATACAATCCAAAAACGATAGAATGATCTCAATTCGAATTCAGGGCAAGCCATCTAACATCACAGTGATCCAAATATACGCCCCAACCACAGATGCTGAAGAAGCTGAAGTAGATCAGTTTTATGAGGATCTGCAGCACCTACTGGACAATATGCCTAAAAGAGATGTTATTTTCATCACAGGGGACTGGAATGCTAAGGTGGGCGGTCAAACGACACCCGGAATTAGAGGTAAGCATGGCCTGGGAGAACAAAACGAAGCAGGACATAGGTTAATAGAATTTTGCCAAGACAACTCACTCTGCATAACAAACACTCTCTTCCAACAACCTAAGAGACCACTTTATACATGGAATTCACCAGATGGACAACACCGAAATCAGATTGACTACATCCTCTGCAGCCAAAGGTGGCGGACATCTATACAGTCGGTAAAACAAGACCTGGAGCTGACTGTACTTCAGATAATGAACTTCTTATTGCACAATTTAGGATCAGAATCAAGAGATTAGGGAAGACCCACAGATCAGCTAGATATGAGCTCACTAATATTCCTAAGGAATATGCAGTGGAGGTGAAGAATAGATTTAAGGGACTGGACTTAATAGATAGGGTCCCAGAAGAACTCTGGACAGAAGTTGGCAGCATTGTTCAGGAGGCAGCAACAAAATACATCCCAAAGAAAGAGAAAACCAAGAAGGCAAAATGGCTGTCTGCTGAGACACTAGAAGTAGCCCAAGAAAGAAGGAAAGCAAAAGGCAACAGCGACAGGGGGAGATATGCCCAATTAAATACAAAATTCCAGAGGTTAGCCAGAAGAGACAAGGAATTATTTTTAAACAAGCAATGCGTGGAAGTGGAAGAAGACGGCAAGGACCTAACAGAAGAAGAAGAGATCAAAAAAAGGTGGTAAGAATATACGGAAGACCTGTATAGGAAGGATAACAGTATCAGGGATAGCTTTGACGGTGTGGTCAGTGAGCTAGAGCTAGACATCCTGAAGAGTGAGGTTGAATGGGCCTTGAGAAGCATTGCTAATAACAAGGCAGCAGGAGATGACGGTATCCTAGCTGAATTGTTCAAAAGCTTGCGGGATGATGCTCTAAAGGTAATGCATGCTATATGCCAGCAAATTTGGAAAACGCAAGAATGGCCATCAGATTGGAAAAAATCAACTTACATCCCCATACCAAAAAAGGGAAACACTAAGGAATGTTCAAACTATCGAACAGTGGCACTTATTTCACATGCCAGTATGGTAATGCTCAAGATCCTGCAAGGTAGACTTCAGCAATT